>NW_022436976.1:17447540-17461114 GCF_009761245.1 Sapajus apella | reverse complement strand
AAAAAAAAAAAAAAAAATCTTGCATTTTCTCTGATATTAATAGGCACTCAAAACCTGCTGATTTTTTCTTTTTCATTTTGTCCATATTGTGAGAGATGGGGAGATATGGAGATAGATGGGGGTAAAGTTGGTACAATGTGAAGATAAAAGTGAAAGACGTAACAGTATTTCCCTAAAATGTTTTCCTTAGCTTTTGAAAACTGTTAACATTTATCCCACCCTACTCCTCAACTCTTCCGAGCTAGACATATCTATAGAAATGTTTGTGTTGTGTTACTCCATATTTCCCTTTGGTTGAGTATAGGAGTAAGTAGAAGTTGATGTTACTTTTAGATCAAACTATTTCTGAAAATCTGAATGTGATCATCATGTCTCTCTTTCTTTCTTCTCCTACCTGTCCATCATTCTCATGCTTGCTTTCCAATTCTTTTCCTTTATTTCCCTTAGCAATTTGGGATCAGATATGATTCTAAGTAAACTTTAGATCTTGCTCTTTTGTATTGGAATCAAGAAAATACAGGATTTTATTTTGAATAATATTGAAGGCAATGTGGGTTACCTAATATATCACTTTTATAATATTAAAGCTTTTGATGTTATTTTCAATTATAACAGTTATTGATAATGATTACTGAAATAATTATTGAAAATAATTATTTTCAATTACTTGACTAAAAAAAGAAAACATTTGAATTTCACGTATCTTTTAATTCACAAAAATTTTTTAAATGGCTCTTCTAGATCAGGAGGCATGAATAGTTTTCAGTCACACAGGACTGGTAACACCAGAATGAAGATCTGAATAGGTTTTAAATTATTTCTAATATGGTTATGAAATGGTTTATGGCTTTTGGTTTGTCAAAACTGACATTGCAAGATGAAACAATTAGCTAGAATATTTTTTTAACTGAGGAAGGGCAGTAATGGCTGATAATTAAGATGATGAGACACTATTTAAGAGTACTTTTTAAATTGAGATACTCTAGTGTCTTATCTCAATTTGAAAATGTGAAAAAGATGAGACATTTGGGATTTCTTTTTTTGTTGTTGGGCCAATATGTTTGTTACCTGGTGCTGCAGTAACAAAGTACCACAAACCTAGTGGCTTAAAACAAGTTTTATCTTACAGTTCTGTAGGTCAGAAGTCCAAAATGGGACCACAGGACACATTCCGGGGTGTTCTTCCTGGAAGCTCTAGGGAAAAATTTGTTTCCATGCCTATTTCAGCTTTTAGAAGCTCCCTACATTCCTTGGCTCATGGCCCATTCCTTGCTCTCAAACTCAGCAACATAACATCTATACTTCTCTCAGATCTCTGCTTCTGTTGTCAACTTCTTTCTTTATTTCTTCTTCCTCTCTCTTTCACTTCTAAGAACACTTGTGATTACACTGAGATCACCTGGATAATCCATAATAACCTCCCATAGCAAGACTCTTAATGTAATTATATTTACCCAATCTTATTTTCTTTTACTGTATAAGGTAACTTATGCACTGGTTCTAAGGATTAGGATGTGAACATCTTTGATGAGCCATTATTCAGCCTACCATGGCAGTATCAGAATTCTGAAATCTTTGAAGTAAAAGGGAAAAATTTAATGAAAGCTTCTAGGAATCAAGGTCATAAAAGGCAATCAAATATTGAAAAATCATCATGATGAGAACTGACAGATGAATGCCAGCAATAAATAATATGTCGCAATGCAGCAGCAAATGTTTCAGGTATGTAACAAGGATATCCATGCAACGGTATTTTTTGCAGCTTATCAACAGCATACAAAAGGAACAGAAAACAAGTAATAAAGTGAGAGATGGATGAGGTCAAAAAATACCCATCAGAAAGGAGATGATTTAGAAAGTATATTGCCATTACTATGAGAATAACAGAGTGGCACTTTTTTTATTCTCAATTTTCATTGGTGATCGATAGTTGATCTCAATAAGACAAAAAAGAAGTCAGGGATTATTATAAGAATACAGTATTGGGATTCATTTCTTAAGCAAAATTTTGCCATCTTCTGAAGTGGAAAGGTAAAATGTCAAATATTCTGATGTATATATAACAACTTTTATTTTGGAAATAATTTAGATCTATAAATCCTATTTGAGTATATACTAATTTGTTGTCCAAAAAGTATGCACATATTAAAAAATAATCACTTTTCATTGGTAATAAATCTGAAGGATGAATTTCTTGCTTCTCTCTTTACTTCCCCCACCCTCTCCTCACCTTGTATCAATTATTATACTTCTCTTCATTCCCTCTGCTGGCTTTACTTCAGGTCTTCTTTTCCTATTTCCTTGACTTTTCTGTTAGTCTAACCTGTCTCTAGATTTTTAGCTACCCCTCTCTAATCTATATTATGCTGTTATATTAATTAATTATGTCATTCCATGCTTAAAAACCTTTCATTTATTGCTGGAGAATAAACTTTACACCTTTTGGCCTGACACTGAGGCACTTCTAAAATTAGTTGCCCTGATATGAATGAGTGACATGGTGCAGGGGAAAGAGGGTGAGGAATTGGGAGACCTTGGCTGCTGCCCAATTCTACTGCTTACAGAACTGTGAACTTGGGCAAAGCAATTAACTTCTATGAGCCAGAGCTGCTTCATCTTGAAATTAGAGAGTATCTTAATGCCTGGATTAAAAGGTTGTTAGAGGAATCATATTTTTAAAACAATGACTATGAAAACATTTTAAGCAGAGAACAAAATGTTGTCATTGTTCTTGTTTATGATCATTCTTCCCCTCTTTTACTCCATTGAATGTCTTTATGCACTGTCTATTCTGAAGTATTTAATATTCTTCACAAATAGCCCACATTTCCCCATTTACTTTTGTGTATTAGTTTCCTATTGCTGTTGTAACAGCAGTACACATACTTTTGGAAGCTTAAAACTATGCAAATTTATTATCTTATAATTCTAGAGGTCAGAAGTTGAAAATGGGCCTCAGTAGTCTAAAAATCAAGATGTTGGCAGAGGTGTTTCTTCTGAACGTGCTGTGGGGAGTTTGTTCCAGCATCTAGAGGCTACCCACATTCCAGAAATTGCATCAGTTTGATCTCTGCCTTTGTTCTCCTATCTCCTTCTCTGACTCACACTCCTGTCCCCCTTCTGGAAGACCTATCGTAACCACATTTAGGGCCCACTCAGATAATCCAGGATAATCTCCCCATCTCAGTATCCTTAATTTAATCACTCTGCAAAGCCCCTTTTGCCCAGTAAGATAATGTAGGGGTTCAGATGTGGACACATTCAGAACCATTTTTCTGCCTACCACATTTTGCTTAGTCTCTCTTTCTACCTTGAGTTTGCTACTCCCATAGCACAACTGCACATCCTGCTTAAGTGTCTTCTCTGCCACAGATCTTTCCCAATTACTACCAACTGGAAAAAATCTCTTTTCTTAGGAAACTCTTTGTGGTAGGAGATATATTTTTAATGTGGTGTCATGTTTCCTTCACCAACCTTCAACTGGATATTTTGAGTGTTGCTTGCTTGGCTAATTTCCACTCTCAGATCTGTGAAGGACGAAAGGGAAAAGCTACAAAGACAGATTATGGAGAGATGACAGTTAGGTCAGAAGAAGAGCCAGCTTCCTGTGCTCTGCTCATTGTTAGGCTGGCAGTAATGAGTAGGAACAACTCAGGGAAGATGGGTGCTGAGAAGGGACCCAAGTGATGAATGAAAGACTTTATTTTTCTAGAGCTCAAGAGAGAAATCCTCCCATTACTTTTTATAGTGCCATGAAAGAACAAAATAAAGGGTTTTAATGAGTTAGCTATAAACAGCTTCTTGGACTCTTTTAAGTGTTTTTGAGAAAAGAGAGTAAGAAAGAACAAGCCTAGCAGTTACCTGTTCTTCTATTAAGCTCTGCCTAGAGAGTTTGGCTTCCATCATAAACTTGACTTACAAGAGCCCAAAGTGTTTTAGGGTAAGAGCGAGTCAACTGATCACAGGTCTTAAGCTTAGAAAAATAAAAAAATATATATTTTTTTCATTGGACGGGAGTGTGGAAACGTAGGTTGTTTCTCTTAGAAATAAATAATGCAGAATACATTTTTTGTTTGTTTTTAGGTTCATACTTTTTTTTTTCTAGTTAAATGTCAGTATCTTTTAGCATTAGAATTTAAGGCTAACAGAATTGTGACTAAAATTGTAGTTTAGCAATAGAAAGATGTCAGCAGAATTGTTTCTTCTTTAAATTAATATTTTTCTAAAAAGATTTTATTCATAGTTCATAGGTTGGGTTTTTAAAAAAAAATGGAGAGAATTTTTAATTAAAAATAAACCAGATATCTTTCTCTACCTGATGATAATTATATAGATAATACAATTTTTACTGACATTATGTCTTTTAAAAAGTGATTATGGACAAGGACAGGTGTCTCAATGCTTAAAAATAAAACAAAAACAAAACCCCGTCTAATAGAGTCAGGTTATAAAGTAATCAGAATCCATCAGCAATGAAGTTTAATTCCATGGTACTGCACTGTTATCTGTCAAACATTCTTACAATTAAGAGAAAATATCTCCCAGTGTTTCCATGGTGCTAGAGCATTCCAGTAGAACAGCCAACCCACACAAGGCTGAGGAGCTATAAAATATTAATTCAGTACAAGTATGCATCCGACAATCTTAACATTTATTACAGGTTATAGCAATTTTGCCCTAACAAATGATTCAGTTAAAATGAACGCTGCCAAATATTGCATAACAGGGCACACCTTCCCACTTTCTCAAAAGGAGAGTTTTTATTTTTAAAGCTTAAGATATGAAGGACAATTTGCACACTAGAGAGCTTTTCACAATCACCATTTATATATCATTAGAAATAAAGAAGGATGGGGATTGAACAACACCCATCAGAGATGCCAACTATGGTAGTTAAATAAATGACTAATGCCAAAATGAGTCACCATAAAGACATTACGAGGGCTGGGTGATATGGCTCACACCTGTAATCCCAGCACTTTGGGAGGCCAAGGCAGGCAGATCACCTGAGGTCAGGAGTTCCACACCGCCTTGACCAACATGATGAAACCCCATTTCTACTAAAAATACAAAAATTAGCAGGTTGTGGTGGTATGTCTGTAATACCAGCTACTCAAGAGGCTGAGAAAGGAGACTCTCTTGAACCTGGGAAATGAGTATTTGTTTTGTTCTCAAAAGGGGATTCCTTAAGAAGTTGGAAAGCCTTCTTGAAAGGTTTGATAGTTGCTCGTTTACCCAAAGCTCTTTTTCAGGGAGTGGGGAGGTCACTATGGTTGAAGTCAGCACATTGGTTCTCAAGTGGGCTAAGGCTATTAACTACAGGTTGGTGTGAATGCTGGTGCTCCTCCAGGGATAAGAAGCAGATTATTTAAAGATTTCATTCCTAGAGCTCTGCTTTTATGTGGACTTCCTCTCATCTTGCAATTGTGGACTTTTGGAATTCTTCATTGAATACATTCTTAAAGTCATCATCCCCTTAACATTTTTTTTAAAGTGTGGATTTGTTTTATTATGTTTTTAAACTAAACATGAATGTTTCCCATTACTGGAACAATTCACATGCATGAAGAAAATTTATGAAATATAGGAGGTCATAAAAATAGAAAATTAAACTATAATTCTATATGGAGATACTTTTATCTATAAAAAGACTTTCATAGATAAAGTTATTATGGAAAAACAAATATATTAAAATTTTATATATATAACTTTAATATATTTAAGTCTTCAATGAATATGCATATGTATATATTCTTTTTATAAAAATAGAATAATTTCATGTGATCTGAATTCAGTCACTTAACATATCTTAAACAGTTTTACTTGTCAGTAATATTTTTTGCAATTTTATATTTTAAGGTTGCATAAATATAGCATTATATTCATGTGTTGTAATTTATCTATTTTTCCATTGTCAGATATTGATATTGATTTTGAGCTACCCTAAATCATCCTAAAAGATAAATCTTTGTAATGAACCATAATAATTCCTTTGGGATAAATTTCCAGATCTGGTATTTCTGGGATAAATGTGGTGCACATATTTTCAAGGCTTTGAGAGGTATAGTCCAATTTTTCCATAAACTTAAATAATTTATTGCTCTACTCACTCTGCCTACTCTGCACAGCCTCAGTGCAGCTATTCTTTGCTTCCTCCATTATAAAACTTAAAGAGCAAGGATGTCCCTGAATGCTTTAAGCCAGTCTCCTTTTCTACAGTGATTGGTCCAGGCATGAGTATTTAACACAGACATAATACAATTGGCAGGTGCCATTTCCCTGGATGTGATGATTAGTTAAGAATTGGTCACATGACCTAAATTTATCCAAGCAGAATGGCTGCCAGGAGTGTACTGGTTGAGAAAAGTGGCACACTTTTTCCTAATGGCATGCTAAGAAGCTGACTCATGGAATTACCAGAGCTAGCCATTTTGCCTCCATAATGGTAGTCACCTTAAGCACAATGCAGACAGAACAGATCTAAAGTATTAGAATTGGAGCTGGATCACTGATTAAATCATGCCTAAAAATTTTACCTCTGAATATGAAAAATTTTGAGAGTCCACTCATTCTCCATGAAATTATTTTGAAGTGATTTTCTGTTATTCACAACCAAAATCTTTGAACTGATAAATCTGTGTACCCTTTTAAATAAAATAGTTTTGCTAATATACAGACAAAAAGATAGTTTATTGCTGTTTCAGTTTATTTAATTATGTGAAATAATGGTTTTTAAATATATTGGCCATTGGTAATCCTTCTTTATGAATAACTTTGTATTTTACAAATATTTTTAAAAATTGTGTCTTCACATGTTGCTTCTTACAGAATAAAAAGGAAGAAACTTCTAGTAATACTCATTGGAACACTTTCCATGTTACTTGTTTTATAATTTTGAATATTATTTTAACATATTCAGAAATATATAGATTTTTATTAAATTTATCACTTTGTCTTTCATAGACTCTACCTTGCCTCATATTCTTTTTCACTTTGAAGTCAAAGAGACAGTAATTTATGTTTTCCTCTAGTTCTGTATATTTGTCCTTACCTTCATGTTTAAATTTTTCATTAATTTGAAAATTATTTTGGTGCATTGTGTATGGTGTATGATAAGGCTAAACTTTACTTTCTTCTAAATAGTGACAGCAACTAAATATTTGAGGCAAATGATCTTCAAATATAAAAATACCAATAAACCATTTGTTGTTTTGTTTTTCTTAAATTCCCTCCCTGGAAAGTAGGAAAAGTTTTTCTTTTTCTTTTTTTTTTAATTCAAGGTGTGATTTTTAAAAATCCGTTTTTTATAAGCAACTTTTATTCTGAATTATATTTTTGGCCCATGTGGGGGTGTTGGTGCTGTGACTAAGATTAGATGTTTCTATGGCTGCAGATTACTTTTTTTTTAAGAGACAGGAACTTGCCTTTATCTTTCAAGTCCTATACAAAAGGCCTAGCAAATGGCTCGCTGTGGCCTATAAATACATTTTACCGACACTTTGTAGTGGATATTCAAACAGGAAGTGGAGAACCAGGAACTAGAAAAAAATAGTCGTCCTAAATCTGCTGTTCAGAGATTAGCACCAACAAAAAGGACCATGACAGTTCTTTACTTTTTCTTTGAATTGCAATCTTTTATGTTTCAACCACATAGAGGTGGGAAAAGAAGTTTTAGGCCTTATGGGGACTTTTCTGATGAAAAGTTTTTAGAGGACTTTGGTACAGAGCTGCTTAATGAAGTGAAAAAGATTTAGGCCATCCCTGAAGGCCTGCATTGAAAACAAGAGCATCACAATAATTTAGAAGTCGGGGGCATTTTAACAGATTTATGTAAGGGATATAGGTCCCACTATTGTAGGATGATCTCATTCTAAGTGAACTGAATGGGGTACTGATTCTGTTTTGGATCGGTAGGCTTGTGTGGTGAGTGGACTTCACTGTGTGTTCTTCAGAGTGTAAGGGTCTTTATGGAAATGATGGTTTAATTTAAATGTGATAGAATAAACAGGAAATAGAAATTGTCAAAAGAGGCCATGGAATGCTGGAAAGCTTTATGCATATTTATAATGTCCTCTAATGCCTACATGGCACGAAGAAATAGAACTGAGAGGAGTGAGTGGACTCTACTATGCGCTTTTCAGAGTGTAAGGGTCTTTATGGAAAAAATGATGATTTAATTTAAATGTGACAGAATAAGTAGAAATTGTCAAAAGAAGCTGTGGAATAATGGAAAGCTTTTATACATATTTATAATGTCCTCTAATGCATACATGACATGAAGAAATAAAAATAGGAGAAGTGAGTAGTGGTTACTCCAATAGATTTTTGCTCCTAAATATAATTTCCATCTACTCTACATATTCACATATATTGCTTCTGCTTTAGTTTGGACCAGGGATTGACAAACCTTTTCTGAAAAAATATAAATATTTTAGGCTTTGCAGGCCATACGATCTCTGTTGCAAATCACCTCTGCTATTATAGTGTGATTACAACTATAGATAATATGTAAACAAATTGTTGTGGTTGTGTTCTAAATACTTTATTTGCAAAAACAGGTGGTGGGCCTCGTTAGTCCTGTGAGCCATGACTTGCTATCTCTGGGCTGAGACCTGTGACATCTCTCACCAGGGTTTTTGTAATGGCTTTTCTTCCTTATGATGAGTTCACTTCATTTCAGTTCGATAATCATTTATCGTTTTAGGCATTCACAATGCAAGCATCCTGTCCTTGATGAAGTCCAGAGGAAACACAGATGTGAAAGCCCACAACATGAAAGGAACGAGGTAGGGTTGCTCTCTTTGTTCTTACCAGGCTGGCTTTCTAAAAGAGATTATCGTTTGCCTCTTCTGCTAAAACTCATTTAGTTGTAACTTGTGCCATCATCATAACTTTTTAGTGAGGCATGTTTGTCTTTCATTATCTGATGATCTTGCCTATAAACATCTTCCTAGACTCATCTTTTTCATTTTCTACTTCCACACTTGAAGTTCTAACCACAGCAAAACACAGTACTATCTACAGTAACAACACACACCATCACCATCTTTTACACTCTGTGCTTTTGCACATGCTGCCTTGGAATGACCTCCCTTCATTATCCCACATCCAATAAAAGGAAGAATTTTCCAATGAAGCTTCTGAGGATTATCATGGAGTACCATGTTGGGTGAAGGAGAGGGAGTTATGGGAGTTCTTGTTCACTTGAAGGTATTCAAGCAGGGATTGGCTGAATAGTTGGCAGATTTATCGATGTTGTTAGAGCCTTGCCCTTTAGCAGGCCCTGAAACCAACCCTGGCTGCTACAGGTATTAGTTGCTAATGGCACACACCTGTGTTCTTTTTCTGAGGATTTCCCTAAGCTGATGGGAGCCACCTTCCCTGGAGATGCCAGTAGCCCTCTCCCCTCTTTCTCCCTTTACCCTTCCTCCTAACTCCAGCTTGCAGCTAATGACTGCCTGATGTGGGGGTGTAACAACCAGTAACCTTGCTGTTGGTAAGACCAACTCTGATGCCAGAGCCCTCCAGCAGACCAGGCTATGGCTGAAATTCTCCTGAAACCACATCTATGACTAATTTCTTCCTCTGTCCTATCCTGCTTTCATAACCTTGCAGTTTCTTCTGAGAACATTTCCTTAATGAATTACTTATAAAATAATCTTAGAAGAGCAGTAAGATTAAATGACTTTTAAGATTTCGTATTCATCTACATAATTCTGAGTATGAAAAGAAGACATTGCATGGTTGAGTTAAAAATATAAAATTTGAAATCATTACTTACTGGGTCACTTAGGTAATTTTAGCAGTCTTTAGTTCTCAACATTCTCATCCATAAAATTGGAACAATAACAGTTTCTACCTCAACGAGTTGTGAGGATTAAAAGAAATAATGCATATAAGTTTAGCAGTGTCTGGCCATAAAATATGTTCAATAACATTTAATACTTTTATGATCATCATCATCATTATTATATTTTTCCAAATAGAAAACAGAAAGGTAATTTTTTATTGTTTTAATGCAATAAGGAAATTGCCTGGGTAAAGTAACAGGAACTCTGAAAAATGCATATGTTTGCATTTTGTTGTGTTTGATGAACATATTTGACTTCCCCACTGAGGACAGTCTTGTCTATGTACTTTCAGCAAAGGTCATAGTATATGTTTATTAAATATTTATTTATAAATATAAACACTTATTGGATTAAAAAGGGATTTAAATTCTTGAGTAGTCAGCAAACTGTAAACAAAATATTAAGCTAAACATAATTGAATTTAAGAAGGGGAAAAATCCATGATTTATGTAAAAAGCAGTAAATTCTAATATATCTAGTCTTGTTATGCTGTACCTATGTGACCCATGCATTGTAGAATTTTCCATAGTCTAGAAATTGCATTCCCCTTCAATGCCCAAATAACAAGTCTGATTCTCAAATACACTTGAAATCAGAAGTCCCACCATTTTACCAGGTTCCCAACACTAATCAGAACCTAGAATTCTTGAGGAACATGTTCACTTCACATATTCCACAAAGCTATCTGGATGTAGTTTGCTGTTTCACCCAGCTTTCTGGCTCTGGGCCTTTGTTCCACTGTTCTGCAAGTCACTTACCAGAGTCTTGGGAGTGGTTCTTCCTATGCCACTGCTCTCTTCTAAACGACTTTGCTACAAATGGGGACACAATTTCATTCCTTAATTTCCCACAGCATAAAACCTGGTGATTTCTATTCCATTGAACAGGGTGGATTTGGAAGAGGTCAAGAGACTATTTCACTTTAAGGCAAGTTGCCTTTCTTTCTTGCTATCAACCTGAGGCTGGGTGACAGGAAGAAGTGAGATAAGTTTAAAAGAGACTTGCCTTATTCTGTATTAAAGAAAATGAATTTCTGACTTGCTGTGAATGGAGCTGTGAATGGAGCAGTATTCCAAAATTAAGGGGAAGTTGCAGTTTTTGTTGTCATAAAATAAATTCAGCAAACAATCCACATTCTTCAACTAAATTATTCCTGAAGGGCATTTGCTATTTGAAGCTTTAAGTGTCAAATATAGTTTCCTGGGAGTTTTTCTTCATTTTTTTAGTAATAGATTGTCACCTTGTCATTTGCCTCTCAGACCACTCTTCTTTGGTAGTTTGTGAAACCAGAGAAAGCATCGCTTAAATTATTTGTCCTTGCGTATCTTGTTTTCAAAAGCAGGACTCCAGGGACAGTGGGAGATAAAGGAATTTTAAAAACCTATATATCTTATGTTCTGTTAAATCACTGGGTCATTTGTTTTTGGCAACAATAACACCATCTGGTCTGTTAAAAATGGATTTAATAAATATGCTATGTGACATCAACTGCCTAGACAGATTTGCTCAAGGGACTAAGGCCCAGACTTTGAGAATCTTTGCAGGACTCATTAGTATACATTTGATGAAGGAATGCCCTCTGAATTCTAGAGGTCCATATGGGATTTGCGTATCATGGAGCTGAGCGGTTGTCCTCAGGGAATTACAGTCTGATCCTGTTCCTTAATATTTGCTCCCCTATAGGGTCACTTGTCAGACTCCTTTGCTTTTGAAGAGTGAGTAATTTTTTTTTTTTTTTTTTTTTTGAGACAGGGTCTTGCTTTGTTGCCCAGGCTAAAGTGGAGTGGTGCAATAATGGCTCACTGCAGTCATGACCTCCCAGGGCTCAAGTGATTCTCTTACCTCAGCCTCTTGAGCAGCTGAAGTCGCATGTGCATGCCACCACACCTGGCTTATTTATTTTTATTTTTTTGTAGAGACAGGGTCTCTGTATGTTGCCCAGGCTGAGTCATTTTGATTAAACTTACAGGCCTGTGCTTCAGAGAGTCCTGTGTATTTTTTTTGTTAGAAAAACTACCATCCAGAAGATTGTTGATTCTATCATTTATCCCAAAAAATGAGATTCGGACAGGTCCAAACACAGAAGTCCTTGCAGTAACAGTGGGGTTGTGACGTGTATCACAATAAAAATAGCATTGAATATACCTGCTGCAGATAATTGCTAGCAAAAATTTGTTCTTTATAATCCTATTTTCATTTTATCTGTTTGTCTGTGAATTTCACCAACAGCATTTTATCCTTTCTACTTCCTAAAGGACTAGATTTTAGGCCAATCTGAAGATCCTTCAGGGAAAGGGTCAAGATTTTTGCTAATACAGAGCTGTTTCAGCATGTTAGCCAGGATTAATCAACCCTTCACAGGAAATTTTTTCTTATTAAAGAGGAACTATCACTTGCTTTGGACACTTACTTTGCAAAAAAACTTTCCTTTTCGCAGGAGAAAAGTCTGGTGTAATCCCAGGATTTCATTTTACCTGTTTTCTTTCTTTCCATGTGCTCATTTATAACTCAAGTTTCAATATGCTACCCACAGGCATTTCTTCATTTACGCCACTTCTAATTTCTCCAGAGGGTTAGTTGATTCCTCGTAAGTTCCACGTTTCTATCCGAGGAACCAATCTCTATTATAATGCTTAACATAATGCATTGCAATTATCTTTTTATGTGTTTTTTAAAAATAAATGTGAAACTAAATATTGAGGAATATGTCTTTTTTCCACATTTCTATGCATTTAGCATAATGGTACATATTTCCTGAATGTTTCTTACGTGAAAAAATTCCTTTGGTGCAAAAGACTCTGGCAGATTATTTGCTTCCTAACACAGAAGTTTCTTCTATAAGCTTCTATCCTTTTATATTTTATTTCCATGCCCAAGTGTGATTCCTTTTAATTTTGTTTCAGTGTGGTTTGAATTTTTTCTATGTGCATTCTCATTTTCTTATCCAAATATAATTAACTGGCAGCACAGTTAACACTAATAACAAAATGAGTAATTAGTGTGATGTTTGCTAATGATATTCAGTTTAACTGCCACCCTGCCTTTATTTTTGTTACTAATGGACCTTGTACTTATCATGAGTCTCTACTGTAAACTCTGTCAAGAGAAGGATAATGGAAGAGCAGGCATATACTCCTATCCTTTTTACCCAGAGGGAAGGACTACACGAAGGTTGCACATAGTTTTTTGAAGTTCTGTAGTGTATTATATTCTCATCAATATTGTGGACATAAAGTCTGATCTCTTCAAGATATAATGCAGCAATGGTTTTATGTAGCAATTAAGTCTCTCGTTAAATCCTGTAGACAACACTTCAGTTGTCAGATGTTTAAAAGAATTTAGGTCTATGTAAACAATGTCAGACACTTTTTACCTCTTATTTTTTTTCTCTGTTGTTTCAAATATAGATCTAAAATACAAAATAATGTACTTTAGAAAAAAAGGATTAATGAGATTTAGCAAATCTATTGCTAAGATGTGCTTTTCTTATATTTTTATATGAAATGGATGCTATTTCCTTAAGAACCAACTTTTATTTTTATTTTGGTTTAAGTTGTAATAGGACTTCCCTCCACATGATTCCTTTTGTTAGGTTTTATATTCCATATCTTAGCATTTTTATAGCATATATTATGATCATTATTGTTTAAATTTTGTTGATGATTACATATGTGTATATATATATATATATATATATACTGTGTGTGTATATATATATATATA
>NW_022436976.1:17336055-17447530 GCF_009761245.1 Sapajus apella | reverse complement strand
TGTGTGTGTATATATATATATATATATATATATTCCACAGCTATACTAAACTTCCTTTGAGAAGAGGGATATAGCTTACATTTTTCATAAAATACAAAAATATTTTATTATATTCTAAACAGTGCTTATTATAATGCCTGCCCAAAGCAAATGTTCAATAAATACTTACTGATTAATTTATTAACTTTACCTTCCAAGTGGTGTTTCAAGTCATAAATGCTATTTTAAATTTATACTTTTATTTCTTTTTTAAAATACAATTTAGGATTAATTTTTTTTCTGTGAGACCACATAACGTTATGGTTAAGAGCACAGTCTCTAGAGTCAGGCTACTTGGGTTCAAATCCTAATCTACCATTTTTTGAACAAATTATTTACCTCTCATTTCCTTAGTTTTCTCATCTAGATAGAACTTAGCCATGGAATTGTGAGAATTAAATGAGTTAAAATATATGCAATATACCCACAAACAGAGTTTGAGATATCTATATGTATACACACATGTGTACATTTGTACACATATGTGTGCATGCATGAATACGTGTATGTGTACATGTATGTGTACATACACATGTACACATATATATGTATATATATAAAGGATTCTGTAACTTCATAGGATTCTGGAACAACAGGGTTGAAAGGCATTTTTGAAAGCAGAATGGAAAGAACATGAACAGAAGGCCTGATTTGAGCTCAGTTGTGAGAATTGAAGTTACTTCATTTATAAAGGAAATATGCTTGTAACTTTGCTACTAACTTCATTGGTGTTTTAAGAGTTAAGATGGAAAATTATTTTCAAGATTGCATTGTAAACAGTGAAGCGCTTTTGGTATGCTTGCTATCATATTACCTCAAAATGAGGAATTGAAGTCTACTCTATGGGCTTTGGCAAGTCACATTCTTTCTGTGCCTGTCTCACATCTGTAAAATGCAGATAATAATAGAACTCAGTTCAGAGTACAGCTGCAAGGATTAAACGAGTTAACACCTGTGGAGAAAAGTGTAGATAATATGGGGTAATAAGGGTTAGCTATTTATTATTTTTTATGCTTATCCAATAAACACTTGTGATTTAGTAATAGTCTGAGTATGTTTATATTGATTCCTGGGGGTATTGTTAAAAATATTGAGCTCTTTGCTAAAGTTTTTGATTGGTGTTTTTAGGGTAAGTCTAAGAGAGTGAATAAGAAAAAATGTTTGTTGAATATCTCAGCTTGGTTTTCCTATGTTAACATACATCTGGCTTTAAGCTTCCTTATACCTTCACTGAGATCTATTATGGGTTATGTTAGTTTTCTTGTGTTATATATGCTTTTCCAAATTGCTACATAAACAAAAACAAATGAAGGACATTCTCCATATAGACAAAAACGTATAAATACAGGCTTAGCATATATCACACTTGGGGTTTGTTTTCTTTTCCACTAGGGGATTATCTTTTAGTTTTGCATATTCCCATTTGCTTCAGTAAGGAAGAACCATGTAGTAGAGAAGCACTTAAGGCAATTGCACTTTTTAGTTCAAGGTGGTTTCCTATTCTATGCTCAAATATATCTTCACAAAGACTAGTCTCGCTTGAACAGTTTAAACTCTAAACCAGGAATTTTCTAGGCACTAGAAGCTACCAGTTATGAGAGATTTCTTCATGAGCAGCAGGAGAGACTGCTTTTTATTTTTAATAAGAAGAGTAAGACTAATTCTCCTCCTTGGAATTGTCTAATTTAAGGCTGTTGTTTTATTTGCCCTCTCAACATTGAATCATTTTTATTCTTAACGCTTGAGGAATTTGGTAGAATTCGTGATTAGCTTACAAGTCATGGAAATGTGAATATAGAAGTTATTTCTGCTTTGAAAATTACCTTGGTAAAATTATTGGCAGGGGATTTAGCAATCCAGTGTGCTCTGATTCATCTCTGTATTCTTGTCATATAGTGAGTGGCTGGTACCTATTAAATTTCCAATAAATATTAGATAAAGAAAAATAATGGCTTATATTTTGCCAGACATTATATTAAGCATTTTATTTGCATTATCTCATTTAATCTTCACCAAATAATGTCAATACTGTTATTATCCTTATTTTGCCTCGGAAGAAACTGAGATATGGAAAGCCTGGGTAACATGTTCAACTTCTGAGAGCTAGTGAGTCACAGAGACTCTGGGTCTTTTGTTATTCCGGAGATTAACTCTAAAAACCTGCCTTCATTAACCTATAAAGGAGCTATGCATGAATAAATGTTACCAAGTCAAGCTTTGATTTCTTGGTGATATTGTTCCAGATTAACCCCATTTGGCTCTGATGAGTCTATAATTGGAATCAATCTGCTCTAATTATTGCTTCTGTCTATATACTTTGGATATCATCTGTCCTCCACTGAATTACAAAGGATTCTTATGCAAGGACAATGACTCACTATTTTATTCCCTCACTATCCCTAATGTAGTGGACTCACTCTAGGTTTTTGCTAAAAAATATTGACTACATAGCCAAATGACTAGTACATACTAAAAATAAGCAGCAGATAAACAACAGGTAACTGGCCTTAGTGCCCTCTATTTTAAAAGTTACAGGTATGACAAATCATTTTTTAACTTCTTTGGTAAAACCTGATGCAACTTAAAATTATTTCTTTAACTGCCTTAAGAGCACTGTTATAAATGTACTGTTTTTCCTTTATCTTACAAGAAGGATTTCTACAAGATAGTAAATTTCTATACTTCTGATGTGAGCAACAATTCTGTTTGTTTGCTTTTCGTTTATTGATAGACAAAGAGGCAGAAATTTGGAGTCTTTGATACTGTTCAAACCTATATCTATTTTGGTATTATAGGATCCATAGCTTTATTAGTCCTGAATTTATATCTGCTGGATTATTTAATGTTGACATAATTTTTAGTGTTGCTTAACATAAAGAGTCAATGTTTTAACATACGAAGATCTGGGTCTAGGTTTCACTTAATATTCACTGGTTGTGTGACCATGAGTAATCACATGTTGTTCTATTTTTACATATGTAATATGTGCCTGAGAAAAGCAGGCTCAGCGGCCAGTGTGAAAATTAAATGGGAAAGTGCACGTAAATGATATGGAACTAAGCAAAGCCAGATTATCACTAGATCAAAAGACACACCAGCTACTTCAGGGCTTCCGATGGTTAATTTTATGTGTCAGCTTGACTGGGCTACAGGATGCCGAGAGAGTTAGTAAAACATTATTTGTGAGTGCATTTGTGAGGGTGTTTCTGGATGAGATTAGCATTTGAATCAGTAAACTGAGTAAGGAAAGTCTACCTTCAGTAGGGTGGATCAACATCATCCAATTTTTTGAGGGCCTAAATAGAACAAACATGGAGGAAGGAAGAATTTGCTCCCTCTGTTTGAGCTGAGGCATCCATCTTCTCCTGCCCTTGGGCAGCTGTGCTCCTGGTTCTTGGGCCTTCGGACTCCAGCAGCAACTGACATGACTGCCTGCCCTGGCTTGGTCTGGAACTACACCAAAGCTTTACTGAGCCTCCATCTTGCAAATGGCAGATCACACAGGACTTCTCAGCCTTCTTAATCACGAGAGATGAGCCAATTCCTTGTAACAAATGTCTTTGTATACATCTACATATCTCCTTTTGGTAAAGTTTCTTTGGAGAACAATAATTAATACAGGCCTCTTGGAATCTACATGTTTTACTGATTCCCTAAAATGGCCCCAATTCTGTTTATGGGG
This sequence comes from Sapajus apella, assembly GCF_009761245.1. Lineage (NCBI taxonomy): Eukaryota > Metazoa > Chordata > Mammalia > Primates > Cebidae > Sapajus > Sapajus apella. The sequence goes on along the minus strand of NW_022436976.1, from coordinate 17,443,809 downwards.
TTAGAACATAAACTTGAGTGGAACTGCCCTGAAGTTGTCACATACTAGTTAGAGACACTTGGATAAGTTACTTGTCATTCATATCCATGAGCCTTTCCTCTTAGTATTGTTTCCTTTACCTGTAAAGCTGCTTCTATCTTGGTCAAGTTGCACATCAAACTTGATTCCCATGAAGCTACCATGGCTTGTCCTCTGTCCCCAGGCAGAGTTTACCTCTCCTTCCTCTGATTCACCACTGTACACTCTTGTCTCATTGCTCTACTCTTGAGGACTACCCTTTTGTTCAACTATGTTTCATGTCTTTCCTTCAACCTGAGATGTTCTCTTTTTTTTCTTGGACTTTCACACATGCTGCTCTTCTGACTAGGACATTGTTCTCTGTCTCTTACATACCATCTACTCATTCTTTAATCTTTCAGTTATATGTTTCTTCCTTAGAAAAAACCTGCCTTAATTCTGTTGTAACACTTGAACACAACTACTTGTTTAATTTTCTAATTTTCTCTGATAGACTATTAGCTCCATAAAGGCAAGGAAACTTTTTTATTGTTCACTACCATATCCCCAGTACAAGTCAAAATGTTTGGCATATTATCATCAGTTAAATATTTGTTAAAGGAATTAATGTATTACACTTTAACATAGAGTATTTTGGAAAAATTGTTCTGACTTATAAAATATGCTTTATATTTATGGAACTATAACAAAGTAATAAGAGTGTCTATCATCTATCTATCTATCTGTCTGTCTATCATCTGTCTATCTATCATCATTATCTATCTATCTACTTCCCATACCAGAAGCAAAAGGGTTAGGTCTTGCCAGCCAAATGGGATTCTTCTTTTATTCAAGAAAGGGAAGTAGACAGTGAGAGACCACAGTAACTCTTAAAACATGCACCATATAACATATAGAAAAGGCCCAGGGATTAGAATAGTATACTAATATTACACACTAAAGAAAATGTGTTTTTGAATGGACCAGTCAGGTGAATTAAAAAAATTATGATTCACAATCAATGTTAATTTTGTACTGAGATAGCTGCAAAAACAATTGTAAAAAGCTGCTGTCTGTTTCTCAAAGAAGAGGTGAGAGGAGATTGGTTGAGGAGTATTCATTAGTTTGCTGATGGCCATCTCTAGCCATTAAAAAATGGTTTGAGAATAATGTTAGCACAACACAGCAAGACAACAGCACAGAACAGGTGAAGGCAAATTTGTAGACTCACCAAGAACAGAGTTTCTTTGTAGTATACGCTGCTGAAATGGATACTGTAGAATTATGTTTCCTGGAAGATTTGAAAACTTCACAAAAATCATATTAAGAGGAAAAATATACAGCAGAGGTATGCTAGGATGTGAAAATCATGTCTCTGAGTAGTTATATAAACACTAATGATAGGCATTCTCTTCCCATGGGTCCACCAAATCACAAACCCAAGATTATTGTGTTTGCTTATCTACTACCTGCTCCTAAAGCCCTGATGCCATAGAGAACTAATGTAGGCCACATCCTAATCTCACCAGCATTCTTAATACAGGATTATTGGGGAAAATTTAAGAAATACAAAACAAAATACAGTATATTTTATGTATTTATATAATAAAAAATTGAATCTGGAGGTTACATATAAATAGCAAATATTTCATGATATCCCTGTTCTCATTGTCTATCAAATTAACCATTGGGGTTGGGGGGGGAAACAAACAAACACCAAAAACCTAAGGGGGAGAAGAATAGTAATCTCACAGCCAGAGATCAGTGTCCTTAAGCCTGGATTACCCTGTGAGCCTGGGTCATTTACCACTTACATGGGTATCTTCATTGTTTGTTCTTTAACATTTTTCCCTCAATTATAATGGATTTTCCATTTTGCTTTCCCTTTATTTCATTCCTTTTTTGTGATGCAACATCTTGGCCCATATCCAAAGCTTTATTTATTTTTCTATATTTATAGAAAGAAATTCACTTTCAGATGCCAAGGCAAGATAGCAAATGAGGAATTAAAGTGATCATGAATATTTGTATTCCACTCTTCCTGGATCCACCACATTCCTTGTCCCCTTGCACCTAGATAGTTCTGGCCAGTGGAATACAGTCAGAATGATTAATACCCTCTCCCAGTTGGTCACCAAAATCTTTGTTAAAGTCCCTTCAGCATTATTTTCATTTTTCTGACATAGTGGCTGGCTCCACTATATTCCCCATGGAAGAGCTGTGCTGTCTGATAAAAATAAAAAGCGAACACATATATAATTTAAAATATTCCAGTGGTCTTATTAAAAACGGTGAAAAGGGCTGGGCATGGTGGCTTATGCCTGTAATTCCAGCACTTTGGGAGGCCGAGGCACATGGACCACCTGAGGTCAGGAGTTGGAGACCAGCCTGGCTCACGTGGTGAAACCCTGTCTCTACGAAAAATACAAAACATTAGCTGCAAGTAGTGGCACGTGCCTGTAATCCCAGCTACTTGGGATGCTAAGGCAGGAGAATTGCTTGAAACTGGGAGGAGGAGGTTGCAGTGAGCTGAGATTGCACCATTGCTCTCCAACCTGAAAGATAGAACGAGACTCTCTCAACAATAAATAAGTAAATAAAGCAAATAAATAAAAACAGTGAAAACAAGCAGATTAAATTAATTTCAATAATACACTTATTTAACACAACATATAATTATTTCAAAATGTAACCAATATAAAAATTATTTAAAAGATAGCTCATATTCTCATTTTTAATATCAAGTCTTTAAAATTCAATGTTTATCTTAAAAGCACATTTGTTTTTTTTTGTTAATGTATTTTTTATGGTACTTTATGTTCTGGAGTACATGTGCAGATCATGCAGGATTGTTGCATAGGTACATACATGACAATGTGGTTTTCTGCCTCCATACCCCCGTCACCTGTATCTGGCATTTCTCCCCATGTTATCCCTCTCCAACCTCCCTACCCCCCACTGTCCCTCCCCTTGTCCCCCACAACAAATCCCAGTACGTGATGCTCTCCTCCCTGTGCTCTCATTGTTCAACATCCACCTATAAGTAAGAACATGAGGTGTTTGATTTTCTGTTCTTGTGTCAGTTTGCTGAGAATGATGCTTTCCAGATTCATCCATGTCCCTACAAAAGACACAAACTCATTGTTTTTTATGGCTGCATAGTATTCCATGGTGTATATGTGCCACATTTTATTTGTTCAGTCTATCATCGATGGACATTTGGGTTGATTCCAGGTCTTTGCTGTTGTAAACAGTGCTGCAGTGAACATACGTGTACATGTGTCTTTATAATAGAATAATTTATAATCCTTTGGATATATACTCAGTAATGGGATTACTGGGTCAAATGGAATTTCAATTTCTAGGTCCTTGAGGATTCGCCACACTGTCTTCCACAATGGTTGAACTAATTTACACTCCCACCAACAGTGTAAAAGTGTTCCTATTTCTCCACATCCTCTCTATCATCTGTTGTCTCCAGCTTTTTTTTTTTTTTTTTTGAGACGGGGTTTCACTCATGTTACCCAGGCTGGAGTGCAATGGCACGATCTCGGCTCACCGCAACCTCCGCCTCCTGGGTTCAGGCAATTCTCCTGCCTCAGCCTCCTGAGTAGCTGGGATTACAGGCACGTGCCACCATGCCCAGCTGATGTTTTGCATTTTTAGTAGAGACAGGGTTTCACCATGTTGGCCAGGATGGTCTCGATCTCTTGACCTCGTGATCCACCCGCCTTGGCCTCCCAAAGTGCTGGGATTACAGGCTTGAGCCACTGCGCCCGGCCTGTCTCCAGCTTTTTTAATGATTGCCATTCTAACTGATGTGAGATGGTATCTCAATGTGGTTTTTATTTGCATTTCTCTAATGATCAGTGCTGATGAGCATTTTTTCATATGTTTGTGGGCCTCATATATGTCTTCTTTTAAAAAGTGTCTGTTCATGTCCTTTGCCCACTTTTGAATGGGTTTGTTTTTTTCTTGTAAATCTGTTTTAGTTCTTTGTAGATTCTGGATATTTATTAGCCCTTTCTCAGATAGGTAGATTGCAAAAATTTTTTCCCATTCTGTTGGTTGCTCACTCTGATGATTGTTTCTTTTGCTGTACAGAAGCTCTGGAGTTTAATTAGATCCCATTTGTCTATTTTGATAAGCACATTTCAATCCAGACTACATCTACATTTCAAGTGCTAAATGGTCACTTATGGATAATGACTATTCTACCAGATGGTACATTTTTGAAGGATGGAGTAAAGAGAATGGCACAGTTTATTAGATGGAAAACTCTGGATCACTGGATAACTCTGGGGAAACATCCCACATCATTGATTTACAATGAATTGTAATGTAAGAAATAAACCTTTGTCAAGTCTGAGATTTGTCAATTAAGATTTTTGGATTTGTGATTATCAGCTAGTGCCCTGTGGAAGTTTAAATTATTGTGCATCAAATATTCATTACATTTCCTCTGCCTTCCCTTAACGTCCATAACCCCAACTTTCTTGCCTCACTGATATTGAGCCTTGCCAGGTGATTTGCTTTGGCCAGTGGAATGTTGACAGAAAAGACAGTGTGCTGATGCTAAGTGTAGGCCTGAAGAGTAGTTCATGATTTTGATTAACTTTTTGAGCTTTTATCTTCTCCTTCAAAAAAATACGAATCAAAAAAGAAAAAAATAAACAAAATAAAAAATAAAATTAAGAAACAGAAAAAAAAATACAAATTGGATGACCTCCTGTTCCCAGGAAAATGGGAAATAACTTGAGTATTCCTGAAATGAACTTATGGCCTGGAGTTCAGTTCAGCTGTCCAGTCTAGATCAGTTGGACATCAACATCAGCTCACCTGCTGATGTATGAACAAGTAATAAATGCTTGGCAACTGTGTTTTTTAGCTGAATTAGTATGCAATGTTACAGTGATAGTAGCTGACTCATAGAACTACCCCAAAAGAGTTTCATTCCCCATGGAAGAACCATCTACTCCACTGCCAATCGACAATCCTCTCTTCCTGTTTGTACTTTTCTACAGTATGTCTCCTCTTACATCCTTCTTTCCTTTTCACAGTCCTCTAATTCATGTTCCCCCATGTTATCAGCCAGTATTGGTGAGCTTTTTGTTTTACAATTATTTATATGTGTACTTCAGAGTTTAGCTAACTTTGTCTTACAACTTAAGATCTACATATATAATCATCTATTCAGTCATTCAATACTGATTTTTTTTTGTATTTTATTTATTTTTATTATACTTTACTCTTAATATATTCTGTTGTAATCTACAAGGATGTAATAGTGAATAAGAAAAACTATTCTCATGGTACTTATATTTTTTTGTGAGGGATAGACAATATACAAATAAAAAATACAAAGAATGTACTTTTACCATAAAGAAGAATAAAGAAGACTAAGAGATTGGAGACCAGGGTTATTGCTGTAGAAATGATTTCATAAACCTCTTATTTTATATGTCATATAACTATAAACCTCTAGAATCTTTGCCTATTGCTAGAAGCTTATATTCTTATAGTGCTCTATGGCTTCCAATTGCTTCCACTGAATTCGTTGATTTTAAGAAATATTTTCATCATTCTATTCATCTTGCATTTTTCTATCTTGTGTTAGCTGAGTTAATTAAATTAGTACCACACAAACTATTCACACAAAGTCATTTGTGTGCATATAAGACTTTACCGAAGGCGTTAAGAATATAGAAGTATTTTCATTATGGCAACACAATTTAAAACTCATTGTTAGTTCTTCCCTGTCTCAAAGTGAGCCCCCGCTCCTGCCAGGATGTTTATTTTCATTTTCTGTCTTTATTCTTTTGTTCTGCTTTCTGAATTCTCATTTTTTTCCTTCAGCAGGGCAACTGAGCTAGCTTCCTTTTTACCGGGCTCCTCCAGTCCAGGCCCCCAGAGTCTCATGTTTTTCTTCACTAAATAGCTTACAAATTATTTCTCTACACATGGCAACATTCAGGATTAGCAGTATTATGTTATATGCTTAAGGTCACATAGCTACAATGTAATGGAGCTGAGATTTCAATCTAGTCTCTCTCACTTTAAAACTAATGTTTTTGAAATGAAAACAAATTTCATAGTCACTTTACTTAGCAAACACATACATTTTTTCCTTTTAATAAATAAGCTATTTGCTGCCTAGAATCTGCCTAATGGAAAGTAACTTAATCTAATTACTTCCATAAAAACTCAGCGATTCCATGAGATAAGAATTTACACGCAGATACACAATGCAGGTTTTAACTCTAAGTGTGGTCTTGTCTGTGGCTATCTTTTGTTCATTGATAGTTTCCAATGGGTTATTTGTCACTTTTGTCACACATTGCCTATTTGTTAGGCAATGGCCTCTGTAACATGTCTATTGCTTACATCCATTGTCTTTCCACTGATTCTTCATCATACTCTTGAGACACTTCCAGCCACCCTGCTCTTTCTGTCACTTTCATGAGAAGAAAAGTAAATCTCACATGCTTTTGCCCAAACCAGACTAATATGTTTGACACTTGGAGATTGTTTCAGGACGGTCTACTTATATATCTTCTTTAGGCATGGCTTCTTCAATGACATGTGCTTTCCTTTCTCACCTTTAATTCCCAAGCTGATTTACATGCAAAGTTATGCTCTCTAACCCAAACTTGGCCCTTAGCAGTGCTTTCAAGCTTTCAAAGCTTTTACTTGTCTTGGTTTACGCCATTTCCTATTGACTCACTGATTGTTGCAAGTATGCGTCTATCTCCTTACTTCTCTTGTTCCCAGTCTTAATAGACAGCATATTCTTCTTTTGAACAAAAATTGAAGATATCAATCAAAAACTTCCTCAACTTCTCCTTTTCTCTATTATTTCCTCATAAGTGTCATAGAACTATGTGCTTTGACAAGGAAGAGTAAGACATGATTCTTGAATTTATGGAATTCAAAACATATGCTCAAGTACAAAATAAGTACATGCTAAAGTGTGTAATGATAACAAAAATTTGTATAGAGTTTATAGAAACATTTACTACGTCATTTTCTTTTATATGTACAATCACTTGGAAGATGAGTATAATTATTACCCTCATTACACAGATGAGTTAACTGAGGCTTAGAGTTATAATGTAATTTGACAAAGATACCTAAGTGAAAAAACAGCAGAATCAGGGCTTGCAGTCATGTTTGACTTGTAAAAAAATAACAGACTCCCCTGCGAACCTATGTGTAATATTTTGCTAACATTTGTTGACTCTGTTCTCTGCCTCCTGTCTTGGATGAATGTAAGTCCAGGCAAGCAATCCTAGCAGCAGGCTATAGATATTGCCCTGAACCTTATTCAAGGCATCAGTAACATGTATGTCTGTCTTTTCTCTGCCCTGGATTTCTCATTTCTAGGGATCCTTTCCAAGCAGCAAAGTAGAAATAGATTAGATGAGACAACATGGATATATAACATATGACTTATTATTAACCCTACTTCTGACTAGTAGCAGGAGAAACAAAATGTCAGCAGAAGATGGAAACTTCTTCAAACACACAAGCTAAAATTTATCTTTTTTTTGTACATAAGTCACTTTTTTAATGGTCTATTTTTTTTGTCAGGGATATAAACTCACAAATCTTCCCATGGTTGGTGCCTACTTGGTCCTATGAGGTTGTCTCACTTTTTATTTATTTTAATTGCATATATTTAAAAAAATTTTATTCCCATTATCATTAGATGAGCTTCCCCTTTCAGAGACATCTGAAAAAGGAATATGTTCAGTGCAGCTTTGATCAATATGTTTATATCTATCTAGTAAGAAATCCATTCTGTGCACAGCTACCCTCACTCCCATGGATTTTAAAAAATGCAACCCACTAAAAAGTACAGTCTGTTTCTCTCCTTGACTCTACCTTCCCTAAAGTTTGTCTAAACAGAATGTCTCCTTCTGAATTTACTACATAACTCCTTCTAATTCTGCCAGCTATCTTGATGCCTTCCCTTCATCTTCTCCCATAGATTATCCCTCTGATCAATACTTCTCACTTAGCATTCTTACTTGAGTATAGTCTTAGAGCGCATAAACCATCCTCTAATTGAAAGTTATACCCTTATAAGAGCTACATTTTTTTAGACCTGACAGCTTAGTATTTTGTGTTTAGATTTTTTTTTCACTTAGTAATAGAAGCTTGAGTGCTTTTCATCAACTTTTCAAGCACTTACCTTTCAACTAGGGACTTTCTTATGTAAAGGGACAAGGACTATCTACTTCAATATGCTATTCAAACATACCACAATTCCCATCAGCCACCTCTGTGCCAATTTTAAATAGTGCCCTTTGTTTTATTTACTGCTGATATAGAGTAAACCGCCAAGGATGGTTTCAAAGGGGTGTCTACTGGGTGTCAAAACAATAGAGATGTTACATATTGCCTCAAATGTATTTCTCTGAGCTTATCAGTGTTGTCTTTGAAAAAAGTAATATGACTCCCTGAATCACTATAAACATAATTATGAATTTAGAAAATATTATGATAAGCTCACTGGGATTGTAGTTGTCATTGTTAAAAGGATTTAGAAAGATGTTACTCAAATACTTAATCTCTCTCTCTCTCTCTTTGCTGTATGTGTGTGAACAGTCTTCTTTTGTTTTTTTTTTTTTGGAGGGTTTGAGTCACCTGTGAACTCCAGAATCAAAAATAATTTTCAAAAGTGGAAAATATTCAGCTTGTTGTCATGACCTTTATTTATAGAAATAAATTGCCATCCCTAAACTGCAGGTCTGTGAGGTCTCTTTAACCTTTCCAACTTCAGTGAAAACATGTTCTGAGTTGCAGTTCTGAAAACAGTATCTGTGGATTGTCCACAACAGAAAAAATAATGTGGAAGAAGCATGGAAGCAGGATATTATGCACACCCTCTGAATTCCTAAAAAGTCATTTAAAAATAGGAGTTTTTAGCCAGAGGAACCCTGTCTGCTTAGAGTCCTTGAATGTGTAGTAGTCAACTCGTGTGAAAACTAGATTTTTTTTCTGTGTCAAATTCTCTCGTATATGCAATTGTTTTGTGCAGTAAGAATGGACTCAGTGGTTTATTGGTTGTAATGAAAGGCACAGCCTGGGGGAGCACATCCTTAAGTTGCGGTGAGGTGAAGGACTGACGGTTTTGACATGGGGAGTGTATATTATAAAGAAAATGGAGAGCTTCTCAGGGCACTCCGCATGTACATTTTGCTTCAGATTACTTTCCTGTGGAGGCACAGTCTGAGCATTCTACTTTCTGAATTCCGGGAGCTCTGAACATAGTGCAACCATGCTTTGCTCTACAAGTCAGTAATTGTATGTATCTGTGTGTGTGTGTGTGTGTGTGTGTGTGTGTGTGTATGTGCATGTGTGTATTTGCATATATGTATCATTTTAAATCTCATTGATTTCTGAGGCTTGGTAATATGGGACACAAAAGGAAGACTTAAAATCTGTAATCATTCTGGCTTTCAGGGTCTTACACTTCAACCAAAGCAGAAGCTAAATTTGATAGTTTTCTGCTCAGAAGGAAGGGTTGGTCCCCAAGGTATTAATACCATTTTCCTGATGTGTTTGATATTATATTGTATATTTTGAGAATACTAGGCTTGGTGTTCCTTCATGTAGACACAGTTATCCTTCATGAAAGTTAGGCACAGGAATAAAAAAAAGGGTTGGGAGTGTGTAGTGTGAAATTAAACAGTTCAAATTAATCAGCAATAATACAAGAAGAAAAAAGTGTCATATTCTCAAAGGGCATCTAGCATTCTTAAGACTCACCTAAATCAGTGGCATAATTTGCCTAATTCACACTCATGAATTAGCAGACAAGGCCTGTTAGAATATATAATTTGAAACCAGAGAGGCCTAAGCTGGAATAGCAATTCTTCTATTTACCAGTAAAAAGATCTTGAACAAAGTAAGAAAACTTTCTGGGCGTCATTGTCCTCATCTGTGTTGAAAGAGAAATAATAATGAATATTTCTTTGAGTTTTTGTATGAAACATTATAATATGTGCAAATTTCCAACTGCCTATCTCACAGTATGTATTCAGAAGTATTACTTATATCATCTACTGTCAGAAAAATATAGTATTGCTTTGTTTTATTATATTGTAAGATTCTTAAGCCCTTGTATTTTAATAAAATTAAATTCTTAAAATTAATTTCTCTAAGAAGATATATAAATAGTCAAGTTAGTATCACTCACCTAAATTTGAAGGTCTTCTAACACATCTTCTAAAAATAAACATCAGGTAAAGCAGAGGTTAGTAAATTTTTTTTTCTGTAATAGGATAAATAATTCAGGATTTTGGCCCATAGAGTCTCTGTCATAACTAATAAACTCTGTTGTTGTAGTATAAAAGCAGCCATAAAAATTAATAAATTAGCATGACTGTGTAACAATAAAACTTTATTTCAGACATATAATGTGCCAGATTTGGGATCCATAGTGTACTGAACTCTAAAGCAGCAAAACAAATATAACCACATAAATCTCATACATGGAATTCAACTGTAAGTCAGAGAAATTACAACTTCAAAATTATATTAAATAGAAAAAGTAAACATTAATTTTTACTGGAGGTACTTTTAAAATACCCAATATAAGCCTTTGCAAGGTGGGTTGTAGAAAACTGTTGAAGAAAAAAGAGGGAAATAGGCAGGGTGCAGTGGCTCATGCCTGTAATCTCAGCACTTTGGGAGGCTGAGGTGGGCAGATCATTAGGTCAGGAGATCAAGACCATCCTGTCTAACATGGTAAAACCCCGTCTCTACTAAAAATACAAAAATTAGCTGGGCATGGTGGTGCACACATGTAGTCCCAGCTTCTCAGGAGGCTGAGGCAGGAGAATTGCTTGAACCTGGGAGGCAGAGGTTTGCAGTGAGCCGAGATCGAGATCACACCACTGCACTCCAGCCTGGGTGACAGAGCAAGACTCCATCAAAAAAAAAAAAGAAAAGAATGAAGACATAAATAAAATACCTATAATTGAAATAAACTTAATTGTAAAAAGAAGAATTCAATTTATGAGAGGAGATGCTGAAAAAGAGTTCTAGTAAGTTTGAGCACTGACTACAAGAAAGGTACTCGAAGATGAGGGAGGCCTCTAGGAGGCAATTTTAGAAAGGCAACAGTAAAAAGTAGAGAAGAGTTGAGAAGAGGACAGCAAAAAGTAGAGAAAAGTCTTCCTCTGAAAACTGCATCCTAAAGAGAAAAAGAGCAAGAAAGAAATGTATGATCCTGCAAGACAAAATAAAAATTCAAACAACTGGAGGACTTCATCCAATTGTTTCATCAAGGGATGAAGGGATAGCACTTCATCCCTTCTTTCCTGCCAAAAGAGCCATCTGTTAAAGAAACTATATGTTGTAACACTGACAAAAAAGTGGTCTTAAACTAAGTATTTTAAAAACTACCTGTCAGCCTGCTCACAGAAATTCAGAAGTACAACCAGTCTTACATATGCAGTTGTCTTAGTCAGTATCTCTTACTTAATACTGAGTATTTTTTAAAGGAATTTGTTTCTTACAATTATAGAGGCTGAGATGCCCATGGTTTAGTAGCCACATCTGGTGAGGGTCTTCTTTCCAGTGAGAACTCTGTAGAGTCCTTAGGCAGCACAGAACATCACATGGTGAGAGGGCTGGGTGTGTTCACTCAGTTCTTTCTTCCTCTTCTTACAAAGCCTATACTCCCACTCTTGTGATAACCCATTACTACATTAATTCATTCATGAGAACCTTCATGACCCAATTTCCTCTTAAAGTTTTCAACTCTCAATACTGCCACATTGGGATTAAATTTCAACATGAGTTTTGGAGGAGACAAACATTCAAACCATAGAAACAGTATAAGAAAAAAACAAACACAACATTTAAGTATAAATTTTTCAGGTGAAGAAAATGTCATTCCTCCACTCTGGATCAACCAGGAGAGAGAAGAAAATTGTAATGCATAGTTCCATACTAAAGCATACGTCCTTAAACAAACACAAGAAGAAATATCTTGTGTCAGATATTCAAAAACTATGTGCAGAAATGAACACAAACAACATAAAGAAATTGACAATGGATTGAATTCAGGAAAAATTTAAAAAGATTAAATCATATCAGAAATGAAGACTGATTTACAAGATCAGTCTCACAAATCAAAAATAGAATAGATGTAAATAAAAACTAAGATCTTCTAAAAAATCAAAAAACCAACAAAAAGGTAAAAAGGGTCAGAGATAAAGTTTTTAAATTAACACAGGCAAGGATGAACTAATACAATTATAACTGGAATCCTTGAAGATGGAAAATTCAACACTGACAATATTTACAACTCTATTTTTTTTTTGTTTGTAGAAAGTGATTTATTTAGAGAGAGAAAAAGAAGGGGAGAGAGAGAGAGAGAGATGGAGCTTAGTAGGGGAAGACAGGCTTCCACAAGAGAGTGTGGAAGAGGATTCTAGAAGAAAAACCCAGGAGAGAGAAAAACAGCTTCCACGAGAGTGTTTGTGGAAGGGGATTCAAACATGGAGTCCTTAATATTTACACATCTAATACAAGAAGGGTTTTCTGAAGTAAAATGAGATCCATATCTATGCTTTAAAAGGAATTGGCTACGCATGGTGGCTCACGCATGTAATCCCAGCAATTTGGAAGGCCAAGATGGGTGAATCACTTGAGGTCAGGAGTTCGAGACCAGCCTGGCCAACATGGTGCAACCCATCTCTACTAAAAATATAAAAATCAGCTGAGTGTGGTGGCAGGCGCCTGTAATCCCAGCTACTTGGGAGGCTGAGGCAGGAGAATTATTTGAACCTCAGAGACGGAGGTTGCGGTGAGCCGAGATGGCACCATTGCACTCCAGCCTGGGCAACAAGAGTGAAACTCCGTCTCAAAAAAAAAAAAAATAATAACATGAACTACTAGGTACTTGGAAAAATAAATTGTCCCCAAATTATTAACCCTGATACGTATTTTAGTAAGACAATCAGTTATAAAGAAAAGTACTCAGGGCTTCAGGAAAAGCAAAATATAAATCAAAATATCAAAGGAATATCATTTTCAAGTAAAATTAAAGAGATAATATGAGCATATTCATTTGTCTCTCAGGCTATATAAAAATAGCATTAAACATGTAATAATTTGAGGAATATTTCATTATTGATTTTCTTTTGGCCAAACCTTGAGAGAATAAACTTCATTCAACTGAAAAACAAATAAAAGAAAATTCCATCAAAAAATGGCTTAGTTTTAAACATAAGTAATATTAACAAAGGTGGGGATGAGATTGAAGATTAATATGTCAATATATAATATGTAAATATTATATGCTTTTACAAAGGAAAAATAATGTAGTTAATAGAGAATAAGAAAGAGATAGGGAATAAGTAGAATAGGCTCATTGATTATAATATAAGCAATATGTACAATCAAGAAGGTTATTGATTAGCATATAAGTAGTTTAATGGAAGTAAAATAAGAAATAGAAGTCCACAAATATTTAACAATTAAGCATAAAAAATAAATATTTCCAAATTCTAGAAGAAATAAACAATAAAGGAAACACATGATGCATATAAAAGATTATGGAAACTAAACGTAGTACACATAATATTTTTAACACTAAAATTGGTCACTTATATCAATAAATGTGAATAGGTTTAACCAGCTATCAAGAGATTTTAAATATGACTCATAAAGCAGACCCAACTATATGCTTCATATAAGAGACAAACCTAAAATAAAATTATTTATAAAGAATGGTATATAGAAAAGAGCAAAGATATTCAGACAAGTGGAAGCAATAAAAAAAAGGCCCAGCAGATTGCAATCTTGATGCCAATAAAGTAAAATTCAAGAGAAGAAAAGTATTAAATGTTAAAATTAAGGGTAGTTATAAATTCTGATAATCATAAAGAACTACCTTTTTAAAGCAAGGGAATAATTAGACACAGCTAGGAACAAACTAATAAAGGCAAACTTTAAGACACCAAATCTCAGTATGAGACAGATCAAGAAACAAAAATATAAGTAAGATACAAATGACCTAAACAAAGTAATAAATAAGTTAAAGTTTAAGGAAATATATCTACTGTTACTGATAGTGATACTGATACCAGAGAATCCAACTTCTCAAGCACACATTGGACATTTACAAAAATCAACTCTGAGTTAAGTGAAAAAGAGAGTATCAGAAAATTTTGTAAATATAACAACACTTACTGGTCACTATGAATAAACTAAGATTCAATAACAAAATAAAAATATTCTTTCGCCTAAATATTGAAAATTACTTCTATCAATAACAGAAAAATATTATAGGCTGAATAGCTATGAAAATTAAAGAATGAAAATAAATGTATTAAATTCCCAACTCAAAAAGGAAGCTATACACAGAATAATGAAACAAATAAAAGGTTAAGACAGAAAATAATAAAGATAAAAGCAGAAATCAACAATGTAGAACTATGAAAGTCAGTTTAATTAATTAATAAATCTATTCTTAACCTGAAGATATTTACAAGTCAGCAAATGCCTTGAGAGGAAAAATCAGCTTAAATATGTCAAGCTCACTTTTAACAAGAGTTTTCTTCTTTCTAGGACCTTGGCATTTAAATGTCCTAGCTGCCTTGGTTGCTTGCTGATGGTTTTAAAAAAAAATTTTGTTTTATTTATTAGATAACGTGGTTTTGCTCTGTGTCACCACCCAAATCTTATTTCAAATTATAATCCCCACATGTCACACGAAGGGCCTGGTGGGAGATGATAAATCATGGGGGCAGATGTCTACATTACTGTTTTCTTGACAGTGAGTTCTCAGGCGATCTGGTTGTTTGAAAGTGTGTGACAATTTCTCCCTTTGCATGCTCTCTCTCTCTCTTTCTCACTCTCTCTCTCTCTCTCTCTCCCCCTCCCTCCTCCCCTCCCTCCCTGTCTCACTCTGTCTTGCTCTCTCTCTCTCTCTCTCTCTCCTGCCCCTCTATGGTAAGATATGCTTGCTTCCCCTTTGTCTTTTACCATGATTGTAAGTTTCCTGAGGCCTCCCAGTCATGCTTCCTGTGAAGCCTGCAGAACTGTGACTGAATTAAAAGTCTTTTCTTCATAAATTACCAGTCTCGGGTAATTCTTTATACAGTGTAAACATGGACTAATACATCTGATACTATAATTCTCCTGAGCAGAGGGATTGGTCTGATAGATGCTTTTTTGTTATAAGCAGAGGCAAAAGACTCAACCAATATCTCCTTCTAATATGGCTCTTGCCATATCCTTTATGATCTTTTACTTCTAGAACTCTGATTAGATATAATTGGATATTCTCGATTTTTCCTCCATGTATTTTAATGTGCCTCTCATATATACCATCTTGCCCACTTTCTGTGTTGAATTCTTTATTTTTTAATGATCTGTTATTTAGTATATGATTTCTATCTTTAGCTGGTTAACTTATCTATTGTGTTATAAATTTCAATTAATATAATTTATTTCCGGGGTTTCTATTTAGTCCTTTTTCAAATTTGCTTGGGTCATGTTTGATAGTCTTTTATTTTCCTTGTGATACTTTAAACTTTTTTTTATCTCTTGAAACATATTTTACATATTGTATTTGATAATTCAGTTATCTTCAGATTTTGTGATTTTGAGTCTTCTGTTTATTATATAATTTAGTATTCAGTTTATGCAGAATCCTTTTCTTGATTATTTAATTCCTTGGTGTTTTTGATTTTCATTCACCATTAGAAAATTTCCTTGGAATTTCATCTGTGGGAATTCCTTGAGCCTACTTATGAAGTGCATTATGTCATAGGCCATTTGCATTTCCTTTCACTTGGTGATAGATGACCAATGAGGATGACTTTAAAATTATACTTTTAACCTTTTTGGAGAAGAGGTACCTCACAAGTTTTATGAGTTCAATCTAAAAAATTCAGCTAGTGCCGATTAGGAATTGTAGGGGAGATTTTTTTCTCCTCTCTATCCGAAAACTAAAAGTGAACAGAAACTTTCCTGATTTTTTGACTTGATATTTTAGTTTATTATTTGTTCATGTCTCTCCTATGGAAATTTTTGTTTCATTGACAGTTACTAGTCCAACCTTCTACATTGATTGGACTCCAACTTTTTTCTCTTGTTCCTGATGGGTATATGCGGCTTGCCAGTTAATACCCAGGCTCCTAAGGACTCAGGATAAGATGTTCCAAACCTCCTGAGAGAATGAAGTCCACAGAGCTCATATATATTAATGCATTATGCTCTTTTGACATTTTGGGCCTCAGTTTCCTTTTTATTGACAGCTCACTCAATTATTAAAATTGTAATTTAAATGTCAACAGTCATTGTTAAAAGTATAACTTAATTTTTTTGGTACTAGAAGAGTTTCTATTGCACATCTACTCTACTGTCTAGTCTCAAATATTGCTAGAAATTGGTCTTTCCAATCTATAGTGTCATACTGTAATCAGGTTATATACTCAACAGTAAATATTATAAGGTCTACATGTTTAAAACATTTGCTTCTTTGTAAATATCTTCAAGATAAAGGACATATTCCTTATGAAGGCACCTGATCTCTTTCATGATTTGATACTTACTTAGTATTCTTTGTTCTGTTGAAATACTTGTTTTATTCCCCCATACAATATATGTCTTGACTCAATGTCTTTGCTCATTTCACTCTCAGCCAGAGACTTAGTTCAATTTTTGTTGACTTGACTAACCAGTACCCATTCTGAGGCCTGAGGTAATGCTTTGAATAAAAACGCTTTTCTGAGAAGCATTCTTTGATCTGCCACTTCCATCCCTCATATGCATCATATTCCATCAGCTCTCTGACTCCATCTGGTCTTTAAGTTGCAGCACTTATCATATTGAAAACATCTTGAGGTCAAAGCCTTCCTTATTTATCTCTTCATCCATGGTTCCTATTATGACACTTTCCAATAACAAATTCAATAAATGTTGGATGAATGAATATCCTTCTTAAAAATGCTATTATATGATCTGGAAGCTTTAATTGTTATTGCTTCTTTTCACCACCAGTTTTTAACAGAGAACATATAAATAATATTTTAAACTTTAGTGGTTTGAGAAGGTATAGTAGACCCCTCTTATTGGCAGGGCATGTGTTCTAAGATCCCTAGTGGATGCCTGAAACAACAGATAATACCAATATGTACAAATATATATATATATATATATGTATATATATATATGTATGTATGTATTATATATATATAAGTATTATATATATGTGTGTGTATATATATTGGTATTATCTGTGGTTTCAGGCATCTGCTGGGGGTCTTCGATTTTTTTTTTTAGCTATAGACACAAGCCTATGTTAAAATTTAGTTTATAAATTAGGTACAGTAAGAGATCAACAATAAGAATATAATAATTATAACAATATACTGTTATAAAATCTTTGTGAATGTAGTCTCTCTCTCTCTCTCTCTCTCTCTCTCTCTCTCAAAATATTTTAATATGTTTGGTATTGATGTGTTTGATTGCAAGCAACTGAACCCACAGAAGCAAAACAGAAGATAAGGGGAAATTACTATATTTTAATAAAACACTTTCACATACATCATCTCATATGTTAAAGATGATGTAGCCTGAATTTTAAAGATTTATTAGGATTCTAAGGCCAGGTTTAGCTCTGCACTACACTGCCAGTCCATGAATATTGTGTAGTCCTTAGCTTTATTCATGCCAACGTGGTAACAATGGTGTAATGCTACTGTTTTCTGATTTGATTAATATTTCTAAACTGTTTCAATTTTCTTCATTGAACCTTTTATTTTACAATTGCAAAAAATTATTTATTTTGGTATAGTCAAAATAAAATTTTCATAGTTTTTCTGTGGTGCAGTTTAAATGCTGACAAAATCAATTTGATATTAATATTTTTTCTTTTTGAAGATGGTCATTTTCTCAGAGCGCTGATGAAATCAAAAGAGATTTGATCATCAAAGCTTTCTCTTGATATTTATGGGGCAAAGTTCAAAATTTAGAAAAGAAATGGCAGAATAAAAGACTGAGGATATAAGGACATTTCATTAGGTTAAAGATGTACATTTTGAACATTATTTAAATACACAGCACCTATATGGAGTGGGGGTGTTCGATCTCCTTGAGAACTAGGTACAGTGGCAAACAAAGGGATTCATGAAATCAAGAAATTCAGATAAGAAATATGCAATAAACATGGAGATCAAAGCCTACTTCAGCTTATCTCGGGAAAAATGTAGCAGAGATGTTTGAAGTCATGACTGAGCTCAGAATGGCTTATTAAAAAAATTAAAATGAAATTCACATAACATACAATTAACCCCTTTAAAGAAAACTGTTCAGTGGCATTTAGTACATTCACAGTTTTGTGAAACCACTACTTCTCTCCAGTTTGAAAACTTTTCCATCACCTCAAAAAACCCATACCTTCTACTTAATAACAATCATTCTTTATTTTCTCCTACTCTCATCCCCCGGAACCTACTAATTCTGTTCTATCTGTAAGGAATTGACTATTCTTATTACTTCCCATAAAAAGAATAATAAAAAAGTATGCAATCTTTTATGTCTGACTTCTTTTACTTAGCATAATATTTCAAGGTTCATGCAACTTGTAGCATATAGCAGTACTTAATTGCTTTGATGAATGGTTTTTTTTTTCACCTTTTGACAATTGCAAATGGTGCTGCTATGAAGACTCAGAAGTAAGTACCTGTTAGAGTACCCAGTTTTGATTCTTTGAGGTATATACCTGAGACTAGAACTGCTGAGTCATATTGAAATTCTCTGTTTTACCTTTTAAAAAAGCAACAAACTGTTTTCCACAGTGGCTGTACTAGTTAACATTTTCATGAGAAATGTATGTAGGTTCTTATTTTTCCACATCCTCACCAACACATTTTTCTATTTTTTTTTGTTACAGTCATCCTAGTGAGTGTGAAATAATTCATCAATGTGATTTTGATTTGCATTTTCTTAATGACCAATGATGTTAAATGTCTTTTCATATGCTTGTTAGCCATTTCTGTATCTCCTTTAGAGAAATGTCAATTCCAGTAATTTGCCCATTATTTGATTGGGATGTTTGCTTTTTTCTTGACAAGTTTAAGTTTGCTTTATATATTCTAGACAGTAAACCTTATCAGATATGTGATTTGCAAATACTTTCTCCCATTTTGTAGGCTGTCTTTTCACTTTCTTGGTAATGTCCTCTGATACATATGTTTTTATTTTTAGGAAGAACATTTATTTATTTTTTCCTTGGCTGCTAGTGCTTTTAGTATCAAAGCTCAGGATTTATTGCCAAGTCCAAACTTGTGAAGATTTGCCCTTATGTTTTCTTGTAATAGGTTTGTAGTTTTAATTCTAATTTTAGGCCTTTGATTCATTTTGAATTAATTTTTTTTACATGGCCTGAAGTAGGAGCCCAGATTTATTCATTATTTTGTGCATAGTTTTCTGATTGTACAATTTGTTGAAGAGACTATTCTTTTTCTATCAAATGGTCTTGGCATCCTTGTTAAAAATCAGTTGGCCATAAATGTATGAGTTGGGTTTTTTTTTGGTTTGTTTTTTTTGGCTCTCAATCTACTTCATAGGTTTTTAAGTTTATCCTTATGTCAAGAATATATTGTATAGTGATGCTTTGTTTCCATTTGGGGCATCTGAAGGACCATCTTCTCAAAAAAAAAACAGAAGTTTTCTCTGCCTTCTACTATCAAATGACAGGAAAGGGGCAAAGCAGTGTATCCTTGCCTTTCCTACTTCTAATACCAGCCAATTACCTATGACAAGAAATGGAAAAAAGTGGTGATCATATCCAGGAAATCAAATTGGAGTATTATGATATAGCAGAAAAGAAGTGGGCTTTAGAGTCTAACCTATCTAGACTGGAGTCCCAGTTGTAGCTAAAATATCTTGGGCTTGTAATTTTAACCTTTCTGAACTGTTATCTATACTTCTGTTAAATGTGGATGAAAATACCAATCCTATAGTATTTTTGTAATGAGTAGGCATGATATATGTTAAGTTACCCTAGTTCAGTGCCAGACACAATTGGTTATAGGAAAAAGAAAGCTATTAATAATAATTTTTTTTAAAGAATCATATGTAAAGAGCTGTCTTAAAGTTTGGAAAATGGTCTTCTGCAGACCTTAGAAAAGCATCCCATCTCCCATTTCAAAGTACGCTTCCTAGGAAAATGGCATCTTACCTATTAACTATTATATTTGGCTTCAAAAGTCAGGAGTTAGCTTCTTTTCAGTCAGATGCCAGGAAGTCTCTCTGTGTGTGTGTGCACGCATTCACATGCACACATTTGTGTATGTATCTCTACGAGTACATATCCACTCTGTTTGCTTTTGTTTTACATGCTGAGTCTGTAATCCTTGATGTCAGGCACCTTTATTAATATGCTATGTAAATGCGTCTGAGGGCTGTGAAAGAATCAATAAAAAATAAACAGAAGTAATGCTATTGCTGGCAACTGAATGAATGAGGGTCTTTTGACTACCATCCCCTGAGTGTTCAGTTCTCAGATTTATAAAGAAGCCACTTTTTAATATAATTGGATTATAGATAAGAGAAATTAGAGGCAATTTTATTTCTTTGAAAGAAAATGCTTGATTTACATCACTGCTCTGGCACTGGAATCTGATCTCTGCAGAAAGCTAGAGATTTGCACACAGTTATACCTGGATTCAAGTCCACATGCCACCACTCACTGGCTGCCTAATCTTCTGGAGTCACTTGACTTCTTGAAACCTTGGTGTTTCATAGGTTAAAGAAAAAGAATACCTCACAGGGCATATTGTAAGAATAAAATGCAATCATTGAAGTGAAAGAGCTTTTTGAGCCATAAAGCACCACACACATGTGACCTCTCATTGTCATTAATATTTAGCAACATTTATGAAATTGTGGAATCTTAAATTAGGAAGGCACCTTACAAGCTACTTTGCCAATTAACCACTTTTGTATTTGCCTCACTAAAAAGCTTGCCCTATTGCTTTCTTGATCTTCCAAGGGATCCTTAGATGTGGTACTATTGTAATATAAAGTGACATATCTGGTTAAAAATATGACTCACTCAAAACAGGCCACACTCTCCTTAGTGGTCTGAGATAATAATGTTTTCCATCTTCACAGTCAGTTGAAATGCCTTCGGTAAATCCAAAAAGGAACTTCTGCTTTAGATTGCTTCTTTAACAGTCCAGGGCCAGGCTCTCTCTGAATGTGCAGATAATGTTGGTTGATGCTAATGATAACTTGGCCAATTTCTTCTTCTCTATGTTTTTATTCTCAGACTTAGCCAAGAGAGACTTACACAATTTGAACACAGGGCATATAGTGGCAGGGCATCTTCAAAAAAGAACCTTAAATACCGTAATGACAACTTCTAAGAAATTGTTAGGCTAGTTACTCCATTACGTGGTTTGACTCTGTATCCTTACCCAAATATTATCTTGAATTATAGTTCCTATAATCCCTGCATGTCATTGGAGGGACCCGGTGGGAGGTCATTGAATTATGGGGGTGGTTACCCCCATGCTGTTCTTGTGATAGTGAGTGAGTTCTCACAAGATCTGATGGTTTTATGAGAGGCTTTTCCCCCTTTGCTCGGCATTTCTCCTTTCTGCTGCCATGTGAAGAAGGACGTGTTTGCTTCCCCTTCCACCATGACTGTAAGTTTTTCAAGGTCTCTGCAGCCCTGTGGAACTGTGAGTTGACTAAACCTTTTTTTTTTCTTTTTTCTTTTTTTAAATATATGAATTACCCAGTCTTGGGTACGTCCTTATAGCAGCATGAGAATGGACTAATACACTCTATCACTGTGGTCTGAATTTGGATACTTTGCTCAACTCTAATTTATAAAATATTTGAGGTCAATGGGAAGATACTGTTTGTAAATCTAATTTATTCATTTTATTCTTTCATCTCCAGAAACATTCTCATTGTCACTGAAGCAGCAATATATTTTTCCCAGGCATAATTAAGAACTATGTCAGAAAGTGTGCAATTTCATGATTGCCATTTATAGAAGCAAGACAAATTGTATTTGTTTTTTAAATCCTTGACAATGAAACAATGATAATATGAAACAATGACATGTAATGACTAGAGTACATAATATTAGACGGTGTTTTTCTATGTTGTACAGTCTTGTGCTTGCACATAGCATTTACTCTCCATTCTTCTGGTAATACCACCATAATTTTTTTGAAGAATGATCCTTCCTTCGCTCCTAGTCCATATAATTTTGGGGGTGTTGGCACCACTCCATTTACTACTTAAAGAGTAATTTATTTATTTTTAATTACACTTTTTATTTTAAGATAATTATGACTTTATATCCAGTTATAAGAAATCATACTGAGAGATCCCATAAATTCTTTATCTAATGTCTACCAGTAATAAAATTTTATAAAACCATAGTATAATATAACAATTAGAATACTGGCCTTGGTGTAGTCAAGATACGGGACATTTCCATCACCACAAAAATCCCTTTTATAGCCACACCCACTTATTTCCTGTTCTCATGTCTTCCTCAACTCTATTAACCAGTAATATGCTCTCCATATCTCTAATTTTGTCATTTCAAGAAAACTATATAAGTGAGATCATATAGTATGTAACCTTTTGAGATCTTTTCCACTCAGCATACTTCTCTGAGATTTATTCAAAATGTTATGTGTATTAATAGCTTGTTCCTTCTTGTTTCTGTGAACTATACCATAACACAGATGCACTACACTTTAAATGTTCACCTACAGAAGGACATCTGGTTTGTTTCCATGTTTTGGCTATTACAAATAAAGCTGATAAAAACATTTCTGTACAGTATTTTGCTTGTGTGAATATACATTTTTATTTCTTTGGGAGTATAATTACTGGTTAGTATAGTAGTTACATGTTTAGTTTTTACAGAAATAGCCAAACTATTTTCCAGAGTGGCTGTACCATTTTATATTATGACCAGTAGTGTATGAATGATCTAGTTTCTCAGCATCCTCTCTAATATTTGATGTGGGTACTATTTTTTATTTTAGTCATTCTGATAGAATTCTAGTGATACCTCATATTGATTTTATTTTTTAATGTTTATCATTTATTTATTTTGGGGGGACAGGGTCTCACTGTCATCCAGGCTGGAGTGCAGTGGTGCGATCTTGGCTTACTGCAACCTCTGCCTGTCAGGTTCAGGCAATTCCTCCACCTCAGTCTCCCAAGTAACTGGGGCTACAGGTGGGATTGGTAGTAATTTTCTTTGTTTCATTCCTTATATTGTTATATTCCCAACATAAATTCCTTAATTTATATCTTCTTTTCCTTGTCAGTCTTGAAAGAGACTTGCCAATTTTATTAATTTTTTCAAAGAACTTTTTAATTTATTTTCTTATTTAAATTTTATTAATTTCTACTTTGTATTAATTGCTTCCACTGGCTTTGTGTTTATTTTGATCTTCTTTTTCTATTTGCCTGAGATAAGAGTTTAGATTATTGATTTGAGTCTTTTCATCATTTCTTATATGTAAGCATTTAGTGCTACAATTTGCCAAATTTTTCATTACAGCATTTCTAGCATTGCATTATAATTGACTGACTTTAGTACTTTGGTTGAGTTTTGCCAATTGGTTATATTTTCATTTTCATTCATTTCAATATATTAAAATTTTTTCCTTATTCTTTTTGATTCATGGATTATTTAGAAATGTGTCATTTAGTTACCAAGTATTTGGAAATTTTCTTTGTGTTACTGATTTCTCATTTGATTCCATTGTGGTCAAAGAACAGTTTGTATAATTTCAATTCTTTTAGATATATTGAGGTTTGTTCTATGATCCACAATATAGCCTAGCATGTCATGGCATATGTTTTGTGAATGCTTGAAAATCAGTTATAATAGGATAACAAACCACCTGATTAAATATGGGCCAAAGAGTTTAACAGATAGCTCACCAAAGAAGATTAAAAGGTGGCAAGTAAGCATATGAAAAGATGCCCTACGTCTTATGTTATCAGAGAAATGCAAACTAAAACAATGATGAAATACCACTATGTTTACTTATTCGAATGGCAAAAATCCAGAACCCTGACAGCACCAAACGCTGGCAAGGATCTGGAGCAACAGATTCTGGCAAGGATCTGGAGCTATCATCATTGCTGGTGGGAATGCAAAATGGTACATCAACTTTGGAAGACAGCATGGTAGTTTCTTACAAAACTAAACATAGTCATACTGTATAATCCAGCAATCATTCTCCTTAGGATTTACCCAAAGGAGTTGGAGAGATGTTCATACAGAAACCTACAGATCAATGCTTATAGCAACTCTATTCATAATTGCCTAAACTTGGACATAATCAAGATGTTCTTTGGTAGGTGAATGTAAAAACAAACTATGATCCATTCAAACAATGGATTAATGAGGGTGTTGGGGAGAGGGAGGTATGAATAGGTAGACACAAAGGAGTTTTAGGACAGTGATACTACTCTGCATGGTACTATAATGGTAGATATATGCCATAAATTTTTCCAAACCTGTAGAAGGTACAAAACCAAGAGTAATTCTAATGTACACTATGAACACTGGAGGATAATAATGTGTCACTGCATGTTCATCAGTTGTAACAAATATACCACTCTGATGGGAAATGTCAATAATCAAGGAAGTTGTGTGTATTGCAGGAGAAACAGGAGGTTTTAGGAAATCTCTGTATCTTATGCTGAATTTTGCTCTGAACCTGTCTAAAAATAAAATTTAGTCTAAAAAATTTATATTCTGTTGTTAATAAAGTGTTTTATAAATATCAATTTGATCAAGCGACAGGAGTGACAACTTCCAAACACTTTGTATGTCTGAGCTGAAATTGACTAGTTTAAAAATATCCACAGTATTTTTCTACTGTACACCTACTTTCAGATGTAGCTATTCAGGGGTATCAACTGAAAGTATGAGGTGTTTACTGGGTTTCTTCACCATGGTAGATTCTGAACTCCAACATCTATCTTCCCAGTTTTATGAGACTTCTGAAAGGTTACGTTAATTTCTCGGCCTATTAACTTCTACTTGTGAATTGTCAAATAACTTGAGAAAAATCATGTTAAATATAGGTCTCACCGCCTTGTCCTTCTCTTTTCTATGGGATCTGGCCACTGAAGACTCTTAGCAACTCTCTGTGGTATATGTGTATATGTGAAAATACTAAATTTTCAATCACTATTTTACCAGTCCTCATAGTTTTCCTTGGTAATTGACTTGGTCTGATACAAGACAATCTGCTATAGCCAGAACTGGAAACTTTAACAATTATATATGAGCACTTCATACCTGTCAGGTATGATTTGAAAATCTCTATTCTAGCTGTAATTGAACATACATTTAAATGGGTCAGTCAGCCTAAGGAGGGAATATCAGTAAAGCTCAGCCAATCCAAATAATGTCTAATTGGTAACTGGTTATTTTAGCAATAGGCTTATGCAAAATGCCAAACAATTAGACTTGTGGAGACTCAGTTACAAAGATTTGTAAGAATTGTTTGAAAGGATTGTTGTTAAGAAGGATTTTTTTTTCTATAGGACTTAGTGTTGAGAGAATGTAAGCCTGAAGATGCTTGGATGCAAGAGAGATGAGAGACAATTTTTTATTTCTTTCAATAGGCAAGACATGGAATCAGCATAGAGAAAAGCAGGGCTGAATGAAGAATCACCATATTGATTAAATTGTTTAAATTTTCAGCATTAATTCCATATGTATCAGCCATGTGAATTATACTAGTTTTGCTTAAGTCTGATTTGGGTTGTCATTTAAAACCTCATTAAAACACATTTTAAATTAGCAAACTCAGTGAACAATTTTGGGTACTTATTTTTGCTTGAATTTTCTTTGCATTTGGCTTTGTTTGACCTTTTTTTCTTGAATATTTCTGTTCTTTTGGCTTTTATGATACTTCTACCTATTGGTATTTCTTCTGAAGTTCACATTAGTTTAACTCAGACTTCTCAGATTTTTTTTTCTCCCTCTTTCTCCCTTAACACTGGCATCCCTCATGATCAGATCCTTAGTCCTTGGTCTCATCTTACTTAAATGAACATATTTGTATGTCTTAACTAAATTAATATCAACCAGAATTTATCCAGAAACTTGAGAGTTATTTTTGACTCGCTGATTCTACCTCTTAATCACCTTTTATGCACATCCCCTGATTACAGTTAACCCTGCTCCTCTGTATTAATTCAGGCTTTCATAGTCTCACTTGCACTATTAGCAATTACCTCTTATCTTCCTCATTCCAGTCTCATAATTTTTTTATATGATCACCAGTATGGCAGAGCTTTATTGAAAAACTGGCCATGTCATTTGTTTACACCGTGCTTAAGGAAGGTCTACAGTGCCCAGTATATGGCCATAACTGATTTCTCTGTCTTTATCCATTCATCTTCCTTTACACCCTTTATTGTTGTCAGAAAAGGTTGCTTGGAGTTCCCTGAAAAAGTTAAGATTTCTTATGGTTTGGTTCCATTGCAGCTGCTCTCCCCTTTATAATGTATTTTTCTGTGTGTCAGTCAGTTGAACTTAACGATTGTACCTTAAGTCATAGCTCCAATGTTTACCTCCTCTTGGAAACATTTTTCCAACCTCTCAGGTAGATTCTGGTAGTTCTCTGTACTTACATTGTAGATCTAGGACTACTCAATCCCAAAATTTATCACATTACATTATCATTGATTATAGCTCTGCCTCTAAATTCTAAATAATGAAAGAAAGAATAAAATTTAATCAATATTTGAATTTCCAGAATACAGAATGTACAGTAGGCACTTAGTAATCTAAGTGCATGCATTGATAAGGCAACTGTTATATTTTTATGCTAATGAGGCAATGAATATAGTTTCATTTACCTTTTTCACCTGTAACTTTACTTATAATCTGTTATTATCTTTACTAGTTTTTTTTTTTTTAATCTGAAAATGTCTTCAGGAAACATAAAGGTAGTATAAAGCAGGATGAATTATACATCTATGTAAATCACATAAAACTAACAGCAAGCCCAAGCATATAAAAGGGGATCTATTACATTCTTTTTTCTTTTCTTGCAGATTTGTAAATTAAAGTGAAGGGAGTTAGGAAACCTGCCTATGGATAGACAAGAACTTAAGGCTTTCTAACTCTAAAACATTTACTTTTTCCACAACAACAACAACAATTTGTTGTTGAGGACCAAGGGGACAAACATTTGACATTTTGGAAGGATAAGCATGATGATGGCCCTAAGGTTTTTCACGTGACTGATTTTCACCACCATTGCTAAATACCAAGGAAAATCACTACACATTTATTTCTTCACCTTCTTCAAATTCTTCAGTTGTCTTCTGACTGGGGTGACCTCCAGAAGCTTAAATGATACCTAGTCCTTCATATTTTCATATCTCTTTTTCTCCACTGTGTTTATCATATTTTAACATATCAAATAATCAATTTAATTATGATTTATATTATTTTCTGTTTCCACTCACATGAATTTAAATCCCATAAGATAATTTTTTTTTCTATTTTGTTTACTAATGAATATACAGAATCAGTGAGAGAACCTGGTACATATTAAGTGATCAAGAGATAGAGATAAACACATGTAAAGTGAATTAAGAATGAATGAACAAATAAATGATTGAAAATACATGCAGAGTCAAGAGTGAATGAAAGCTGTCAGGACTTATCTACAATTTTTCTTAGAAAAACTCATTTAATGTTAGCCTTTGAGAAACTTGGATAGTCAGAGCGGTTGGACAATAATGGTTGCTAAATGCAAGTAGTTTCTTAAAAATTTAGAATCTTTGTGAACAAACTCAATGTAGATAAAACAATTACCTCATCCCTACCGATTATTACCAATTGAGCAAAGAAAAAGCCAAAACAAAACTCCTGATTGAATTAAATTGTAGTGCATAATAAAGATTGACAGCATTTTTACACATAATCTTGACCCTTTCTTTTGTTTTTTCCCCAAAAATGAGAGAAAATATGGAAGGCTGGGCTATAGTTCAATTTTTCTTTCTGATGCAATCATTTAGGACAATTAACATAAGTGGTATTTGAATTGTTTGAATTAAATATTGCTTAGGTGAGGACTCAAAGAAGTTTGCCTTAGGGTAATTGGCTATCAGACAAAGAAAGTAAAAAAATTAGCAATGATAAAAGATTAAATTAATTTTATTACCATTGGGGTATTTTTTTAACATTTGGAAAAAGCATTAAAAAATATGAGTAGGGGTAAATCATAATATTTTTTCTTCAAATGTAAGCTATCTGGAATTGATTTTTGTATATGGTATGAGTTAGGCTACAACATTATTTCTTCCTTGTGTGATTAACACATATGTGGGTATATATGTGTAAATATGTATATATATGCATATTAACACATATATGGGTATGTATGTGGATATATATGGGTGTGTGTTCATATGTATGTATATGTATATTAACACATATATGGGTATGTATGTGTGCATATACATGGGTGTGTGTGTACATATGAATGTATATGTGTATGTGTACACACCTATATGTATTAGTCTGTTTTCACACTGTTGATAAAGACATACCCAACACTGGGTAATTTATAAAAAAAGAAAGAGACTTAATGGACTCACAGTTCCATGTGGCTTGGTAGGCCTCCCAGTTATGGCCGAAGGTGAAAGGAACATCTTACATGGTGGCAGGCAAAAGACAGAATGAGAACCAAGTGAAAGGGGTTTCTTCTTATAAAACCATCAGCTCTCATGAGACTTATTCACTACCATGAGAACAGCATGGGGGAACCTGCCCCCATGATTTAATTATCCCGCATGGAGACCCTCCCACAACGTTTGAGAATTATGGGAGCTGTAATTCAAGATGAGATTTGGGTGAGGACACAGCCAAACAATATCACTATATATATGGGTTATGAAAGACTGAACAAATGAACAAATGAATGAAGAAAAATACACACAAAGCCAGGAGTGAGTCAAGAGTGTGTGTGTGTGTATATGTATATGTATATATATATATGCACATTCCATGTTTTTAACATACATGTGTATATTTGTTTACGTGTGTGTAGCCCATATATTTGTTATCTTGATCAATTTATCCCTATGTCATATTGCATTATTGTATTATAATAAGTCTTGGCATTTACTTCTTCAAAAATATTTTGGTTAATTATGGCCTTTTGGTCTTCTATAAAAATTATGGGATCTTACTGAAGTTGCATTTTTCAGAGATGGCTCCATTAATTTATCTCATCCTACAGGCTTTTTTTTTTTTTTTACCATCTAACATTGACACCCTTTCATCAAGAATGTGGTCTATGTTCCTACCCTTTGAAACTGGGTAGCTCTGTTATTATGACAAAGGTGATATAAGTCTTCTAAGGCTGAGCCATAAAAGCTGTTTATGCTTCCAGTTGGCTCCCTGTCACATTAATGTGCCTCAAGAATCCAGAGCCGATGTGTAAAATGTCTGGCAACTCTAAGGCAATGGTGAAGAGAGATCACATTGGAAAAATGAATAGAAATAGAGAGAGATGCTCAAGAAGCCACAGCTGTTCCAACATCAACTGTTCCAACCCTCAGCTTAGGTGCCAAACATATAAGAAAGCAAAGCTTCAGATAGCCTAACCTCCTTCATGCAGTTTCAACTGCTAGGATGTTTAGTTGAGCAGAAATATGAAATTCCCACTGAGTTCAGTGCAAATTCATGAATAAAATAAATATTGCTGTCATTTTAAGCCATTGAAATTTCAGGTGGTTTGTCATGCAGCCAGAGTAATGGAACAGTTCAACACACACACACACACACACACACACACACACACACACACACACACACACACACCTCTTCTCCCCCAAAATGTTGGAATTTTAATAACAATTCTATTGAATCTATAACTCAATTTGGGGAGAACTAGAGTGTAATTAATATTGACAAGAACTTTCCAATCCATGAACATGATATACATTTTTATTTATTGAGACTCCTAAAAGTCTTCCAACAAAGTTTTATAATTTTCTCTATATAGGTTTCACACATCTTTTAGTTTACTTGTTCATAAATACCTTCTATTTTTTTTTTATTGCATTTTAGGTTTTGGGGTACATGTGAAGAACGTGCAAGATTGTTGCATAGGTACACATGTGGCAGTGTGATTTGCTGCCTTGCCCCCCTCACCTATATCTGGCATTTCTCCGCATGACATTCCCCACCAAATCTCAACCCCCTGCTGTCCCTCCCCTATTTCCCTCCAACAGACTCCAGTGTGTAGTGCTCCCCTATCTGTGTCAATGTGTTCTCATTGTTCAACACCCACCTATGAGTGAGAACATGCAGTGTTTGATTTTCTGCTCCTGTGTCAGTGTGCTGAGAATGATGGCTTCCAGGTTCATCCATGTCCCTACAAAGGACACAAACTCATCGTTTTTGATGGCTGCATAATATTCCACGGTGTATATGTGCCACATTTTCCCTGTCCAGTCTATCATCGATGGGCATTTGGGTTGGTTCCAGGTCTTTGCTATTGTAAACTGTGCTGCAATGAACATTTGTGTGCATGTGTCTTTATAGTAGAATGATTTATAATCCTTTGGATATACACTCAGTAATGGGATTGCTGGGTCAAATGGAATTTCTATGTCTAGGTTCTTGAGGAACCACCACACTGTCTTCCACAATGGTTGAACTAATTTACACACCCACCAAGAGTGTAGAATTGTTCCTATTTCTCCACATCTTCTCCAGCATCTGTTGTCTCCAGATTTTTTAGTGATCGCCTTTCTAACCAGCATGAGATGGTATCTCAATGTAGTTTTGATTTGCATTTCTCTAATGACCAGTGATGATGAGCATTTTTTCATATGTTTGTTGGCCTCATGTATGTCTTCTTTTGTAAAGTATCATATCCTTTGCCCACTTTTGAATGGGCTTGTTTGTTTTTTTCCTGTAAATCTGTTTTAGTTCTTTGTAAATTCTGGATATCAGCCCTTTGTCAGAGGGGTAAACTGCAAAAATTTTTTCCCATTCTGTCGTTTGCCAGTTCACTCTAATGACTGTTTCTTTTGATGTGCAGAAGATGTGGAGGTTGACTAGGTCCCATTTGTCTATTTTGGCTTTTGTTGTCAATGCTTTTGGTGTTTTGGTCTTGAAGTCCTTGCCTACGCCTATGTCCTGAATGGTTTTGCCTAGATTTTCTTCTAAGGTTTTTATGGTGTTAGGTCTTATGTTTAAGTCTTTAATCCATCTGGAGTTAATTTTAGTGTAAGGTGTCAGGAAAGGGTCCAGTTTCTGCTTTCTGCACATGGCTAGCCAGTTTTCCCAACACCATTTATTAAAGAGGAAATCCTTTCCCCATTGCTTGTTTTTTTCAGGTTTGTCAAAGATTGGATGGTTGTAAATATGTTGTGTTGCCTTCGAGGCCTCTGTTCTGTTCCATTGGTCTATATCTCTGTTTTGGTACCAGTACCATGCTATTTTGATTACCGTAGCCTTGTAGTATAGTTTGAAGTCCGGTAGTGTGATGCCTCCCGCTTTGTTCTTTTTGCTTAGAATTGACTTGGCTATGAGGGCTCTCTTTTGGTTCCATATGAAGTTTAAGGTGTTTTTTTCCAGTTCTGTGAAGAAGGTCATTGATAGCTTGATGGGGATAGTGTTGAATCTGTAAATTACTTTGGGCAGTATGGCCATTTTCATGATATTGATTCTTCCTAACCATGAACATGGAATGTTTCTCCATCTGTTTGTGTCCTCTCATATTTCATTGAGCAGTGGTTTGTAGTTCTCCTTGAAGAGGTCCTTTACGTTCCTTGTTAGTTGTATTCCTAGGTATTTTATTCTCTTTGTGGCAATTGTGAATGGAAGTTTGTTCTTGATTTGGCTCTCTTTAAGTCTGTTATTGGTGTATAGGAATGCTTGTGATTTTTGTACATTGATTTTGTATACTGAGACTTTGCCGAAGTTGCTTATCAGTTTCAGGAGCTTTTGGGCTGAGATGATGGGGTCTTCTAGATATACAATCATGTCACCTGCAAACAGAGATAATTTGACTTCCTCCTTTCCTATTTGAATACACTTTATTTCTTTTTCTTGCCTGATTGCTCTGGCTAGAAATTCCAGTACTATATTGAATAGGAGTGGTGATAGAGGGCATCCTTGTCTAGTGTCAGATTTCAAAGGGAGTGCTTCCAGTTTTTGCCCATTCAGTATGATATTGGCTGTTGGTTTGTCATAAATAGCTTTTATTATTTTGCGATACGTTCTGTCAGTACCTAGTTTATTGAGGGTTTTTAGCATAAAGGGCTGTTGAATTTTGTCAAAGGCCTTCTCTGCATCAATTGAGATAGTCATGTGGTTTTTGTCTTTGGTTCTGTTTATGTGGTGAATTATATTTATGGACTTGCGTATGTTGAACCAGCCTTGCCTCTCTGGGATGAATCCTACTTGATCATGGTGGATAAGCTTTTTGATGTGCTGTTGCAATCGGCTTGCCAGTATTTTATTTAAGATTTTTGCATCTATGTTCATCATGTATATTGGCCTGAAGTTTTCTTTTCTTGTTGAGTCTCTGCCGGGCTTTGTATCAGGATGATGTTGCTCTCATAAAATGATTTGGGAAGGATTCCCTCTTTTTGGATTGTTTGGAATAATTTTAGAAGGAATGGTACCAGCTCCTCTTTGTATGTCTGGTAGAATTCGGCTGTGAGCCCGTCTGGGCCTGGGCATTTTTTGGGTGGTAGGCTCTTAATTGCTGCCTCAACTTCAGACCTTGTTATGGGCCTGTTTATGGTTTCGACTTCTTCCTGGTTTAGCCTTGGGAGGAGGCAAGTGTCCAGGAATTTATCCATTTCTTCCAGGTTTACGAGTTTATGTGCATAGAGTTGTTTGTAATAATCTCTGATGATGGTTTGAATTTCTGTGGAATCTGTGGTGATATCCCCTTTATCATTTTTAATTGTATCAATTTGGTTATTCTCTCTTTTTTATTAATCTGGCTAGTGGTCTGTCTATTTTGTTGAGCTTTTCGAAAAACCAGCTCCTGGATTTATTGATTTTTTTGAAGAATTTTTTGTGTCTCTATCTCCTTCAGTTCTGCTCTGATCTTAGTTATTTCCTGGCTTCTGCTGGGTTTTGAGTTTTTTTGATCTTGCTCCTCTAGCTCTTTCAATTTTGATGATAGGGTGTCAATTTTAGATCTCTCCTTTCTTCTCATGTGGGCACTCATTGCTATATGTTTTCCTCTAGAGACTGCTTTAAATGTGTCCCAGAGATTCTGGTATGTTGTGTCTTCATTCTCGTTGGTTTCGAAGAACATCTCTATTTCTGCCTTCATTTTGTTGTTTATCCAGTCAACATTCAAGAGCAAGTTGTTCAGTTTCCATGAGGCTGTGCAGTTCTGAGTTAGTTTCTGAATTCTGAGTTCTAACTTGATTGCACTGTGGTCTGAGAGACTGTTATGATTTCCATCCTTTTGCATTTGCTGAGGGGTGATTTGCTTCCAATTATGTGGCCAATTTTAGAGTAGGTGTGATGTGGTTCTGAGAAGAATGTATATTCTGTATATTTGGGGTGGAGAGTTCTGTAAACGTCTGTTAGGTTTGCTTGTTCCGGGTCCGAGTGTAAGTCCTGGATATCCTTGTTAATTTTCTGTCTGGTTGATCTGTCTAATATTGACAATGGGGTGTTAAAGTCTCCCACTATTATTGTGTGGGAGTCTAAGTCTCTTTGTAAGTCATTAAGTACTTCCCTTATGTATCTGGGTGCTCCTGTATTGGGTGTGTACATATTTAGGATCATTAGTTCTTCTTGTTGCATTGATCCTTTTACCATTATGTAGTGTCCTTCTTTGTCTCTTTTGATCTTTGTTGCTTTAAAGTCTATTTTATCAGAGACGAGAATTACAACTCCTGCTTTTTTTTGCTCTCCATTTGCTTGGTAAATCTTCCTCCATCCCTTTACTTTGAGCCTTTGTGTATCCTTGCATGTGAATTGGGTTTCCTGGATACAGCACACCAATGGGTTTTGGCTTTTTATCCAATTTGCCAGTCTGTGTCTTTTGATTGGGGCATTTATTCCATTTACATTTAGGGTTAATATTGTTATGTGTGAATTTGATACTGCCATTTTGATGCTAGCTGGCTGTTTTGTCCATTAGTTGATACCGATTCTTCATTGTGTTGATGCTCTTTACCATTTGGTTTATTTTTGGAATGGCTGATACTGGTTGTTCCTTTCTTGTGTAGAGCCTCTTTCAGGAGCTCCTGTGAAGCATGCCTGGTGGTGATGAAATCTCTGAGTACTTGCTTGTTTGTAAAGGATTTTATTTGCCTTCACTTATGAAGCTTAGTTTGGCTGGATATGTCATTCTGGGTTGAAAGTTCTTTTCTTTAAGGATGTTGAATATTGGGCCCCACTCTCTTCTGGTTTGTAGGGTTTCTGCTGAGAGATCTGCTGTGAGTCTGATGGGCTTCCCTTTGTGTGTAATCTGACCTTTCTCTCTGGCTGCCCTTAGCATTTTCTCCTTCATTTCAACCCTGGAGAATCTGACGATTATGTGCCTTGGGGTTGCTCTTCTTGAGGAATATCTTTGTGGTGTTCTCTGTATTTCCTGGACTTGAATATTGGCCTGCCTTGCTAGGTTGGGGAAGTTTTCCTGGATAATATCCTGAAGAGTATTTTCCAGCTTGGATTCATTCTCTTCGTCACAATCAGGTACACCTATCAAATATAGATTAGGCCTTTGCACATAGTCCCACATTTCTTGGAGACTTTGTTCATTCCTTTTTACCCCTTTTTATCTAATCTTGCCTTCTCATTTTATTTCATTGAGTTGATCTTCGACCTCTGATATCCTTTCTTCTGCTTTGTCAATTCGGCTGTTGAAACTTGTGCATGCTTCATGAGGTTTTCGTGTTCTGGTTTTCAGCTCCATCAATTCACTTATATTCCTCTCTAATTTGTCCATTCTCGTTAGCATTTCCTCAAATCTTTTTTCAAGTTTCTTAGTTTCTTTGCACTGGGTTAGAACATGTTCTTTTAGCTCACAGAAGTTCCTTATTACCCACTTTCTGAAGTCTGATTCTGTCATTTCATCACACTCATATTCCATCCAGTCTTGTTCCCTTACTGGTGAGGAGTTGTGAACCCTTGTAGAAGGAGAGCTGTTCTGGTTTGGTGTTTTCATCTTTTTTGCACTGGTTTCTTCCCATTTTTGTGGATTTATCCACCTGTTGTCTTCGTAGTTGCTGACTTTCAGGTTGGGTCTCTGAGTGGATGTCCAATTTGTTGATAATGAAGTTATTTCTGTTTCTTAGTTTTCCTTCTAACAGTCTGGCCCTTTTACTGTAGGGCTGCTGAGGTCCATTCCAGGCCCTGCTTGCCTGTGGATCACCTGCAGCAGCTGCAGAACAGTAAGCATTGCTACCAATTTCTTTTTCTGCTATCTTTGTCCCAGAAGGATACCTGGCAAATGTCAGTCTGATCTCTCCTTTATGACCTGAGTCTTTGGATATACAGGGGTTAGGGAGCTGCTTGAGGAGACAGTCTTTCCTTTACATGAGCTCAAGTGCTGAGTTGTGTGCTCCGTTTTTCATTCAGGGCTGCTGAGCAGGCACGTTTACGTCTGCTGCAGCAGAACTCATAAACACTATTTTTCCCCCCCAGGTACTCTGTCCCAGGGAGTTAGGGCTTTATTTATGAGTTTCCATTGTGCTGCTGCCTTTTTCTTTCAGGGCTGCCCTGTGCAGCAATGAGGCAGCCTAGTCACTGTCTGCCTGCAGAGGCTTTGCTGAGCTTGTGTGGGCCCTGCCCAGCTGTCGTGTGAACTTCCCTGCAGTCCTGTTTATATGGGTGTAGTTAGAACTGTCTCGGCATTGGTGGCCCGCCTCTGTAATGGCGGACTCTCACTGTAATGGCAGGTTGCCTTGGCAATGGCAGGCTGCCTCGGCAATGGCAGACGCTCCTCCCCCATAGAGCTGGACTCTCCCGGGTTCAGCTGTGCTTGCTGTGAAACTCTCAATCCAAAGAGTTTCTGATTGCTGTTCTTTTGTGGGGGTGGGAGCAGCCGAGCCTGATCACCTGGCTCTCTGCCTCAGAGCCTTTTGTTTTTTAGTTGAATGGTCAACTCTTTCCTAGATATTCCAGTCACCTGTTGAAAAGGTGCCGGGGTCTATTTGATTTCCCCTGCGGTGACTTACTGTGCCACCTGAAACAGTGGCACTGAGATTCGTGGGGCTTTTTGTTTGTTTGTTTTTGCCCGGGAATCTCCTGGCCTGGCTCCCTATTTCAGACCCCTTTTTAGTCAGATGAATGGGTGACTGTGCCTTCCCAGGGCTCCAATTGCCAGCTAAAAGGGCACCCGGACCAGTGTATTTTGTACGAAGAACTGCCGTGCTGGGGCACCGCAAAGCAGCTGCGCGGGCCAAAATAGTCGTGGGTACTGAAATGGCCGAGCCGGCCAAAACAGTCACGCTGGCGACCCATGGGGCTCCTCAGCCTGGGAATCTCCTGGTCTGTGGGCAATAAAAATCTGTCTGGAAATGTGGCATCCACTCACTCTCTGCACTTTCATTGGGAGCTGCAATCCTGAGCTGTTCCTAAATGGCCATCTTGGATCCAGATCAATACCTTCTATTTTTATGCCATTTCTTATGAGCTTTCTTTTCTCTTATTTTCCTTTGTTTTGAGACAGAGTCTCACTTTGTCACCCAGGCTGGGTGCAGTGTCACAAGCTCGGCTTACCGCAACCTCCGCCTCCTGGGTTGAAGTGATTCTTGTGCCTCAGCCTCCTAAGTAACTGAGACTACAAACATGCACCCCCATACAAGGCTAATTTTTGTATTTTTAGTAGAGATGGGGTTTTGTCATGTTGGCCAGGCTGGTCTTGAACTCCTGGCCCCATGTGATCCGCCTGCCTCAGCCTCTCAAAGTGCTGGGATTATAGGCATGAACCACTGTGCCTGACTTCTTATGAATTTTCTAACTGGTTATTACCAGTATATAGAAATAAAATTGTCCTTTTTTTGAGATAAGATTTGGCTCTGCCACCCAGGCTGGTGTGCAGTGACTCCATCACAACTTACTTCAGCCTCAACTCTAGACCACAAGCCACAAGCTACAAGCCATCCTCTCTCTTGTCTCAGCCTTCCAAGTAGTGTACCACCATGCCTGACTAATTTTTTTTTCCTTCAGTAGAGATAGGGTCTCTCTATGTTGCCTAGGCTGGTCTCAAACTTCTGGACTCAAGTGATCCTCACGCCCCAGCCTCCCAAAGTGCTAGGATTACAGAAATGAGCCACCATAGCCAGTTTCCAATTGTCTTTTTAATGTTAATTTTATATCTAGTACCTTGCTAAACTCTTTTCACTTCTAAAACTTGCTATTAATCATTTGAGTTTTCTACATAAAAATTTTTTTCTAACATTTCTTATTATTTACAAGTTATTTCTTCCATTCTAATAGTTATGTATTTTAGCATTTGTTATTGATTCTAAGATGCCATTGATTATAAAATGCAAAAAAAAAATATGGTTTACAAAAAGTTGGGTGTTACATTAATAAAAAACAGTATTTTTTTCATTGCCTTACTGGATTGATTTAGATCTTCACTATGATGTTGAATAGAAGTGGTGAAAGGGGCACTCTAGTTTTATTCACATTTTTACTGGGGAAGCTTTCAAAAAATTTCTGTTTTCCAAAAAGCTTTGGAAATACACATCTATTCTTGAATTTTATTGAATGTATTTTCTGCTTCAATTATAATAATCATACATTTTTTCTACAAATTTAATAAATTAGGTTACATAAAAAATGATAAATTGTGTACTTCTAATAGGAGCCCAGCCTAATAGGAAAGTAATATTACTAATATTTAATAAGCTGAATTTAATATGTTAATGCATTACTAGATTCAATTTACTAGTATTTAGTTTAGGATATTTGAATACATTTTCTTGAGTGAGATTACTCTTTATTTTGCCTTTCTTGAACTATCATTTTTGGTTTTGATATTAAATTTAGTATAGGATATTTATTTCTTCATCCATAAGCAAAATTAATCTTTATTTTTCCTCTTCTATTTTGTCATTTTAAGGTTTTATTATTGAAGTTATCCTAGGCTTATAACATGTAATGCAACTGTTTCCTCCTTTACTCTCTAGATAGCATATTTTGTGGAACATCACATTAATTTGTTTTTTAAATTCACCCTCTCTCAACTTATATATTATTGTTGGCTATATTTTCTTTAGTCAAAGTTTTTAAAATTGACAGATAAAAATTGTACATATGCATTGCGTACAACATGTTGTTTCAAAATATGTACACATTATTCAATGGTGAGATCAAGCTAGTTAACATGTGCATCACTTCACTTAGCATTTCTTTGTGGTGAAAAGGGAAAATCTACTCTCTTAGCAATTTTCAAGAATATGTTGTTATTAATAGTCACCATGTTGACCAATAGATTGCTTAAATTTATACCTCCTACCTAAATGAAACTTTGTATTCTTTGGCCAATATCTCCTCAACACTCCTGCAAATCTCTGGTAATCATCATCCTTCTATTTCTATGAGTTTCACATTTTTACATTCCATATATGTGGCATCATGCAGTGTTTATCTTTCTCTGACTGGCTTGCTTCATTTAACATAATGTCCTCCAGGTTCATTCATGTTGTCACAAGTGACAGGATTTGCTTCTTTTTTCAGGATGAATAGTATTCTATTATGTGTATCTACCACATTTTCTTTATCCATTTTCTGTCAAGGAACACTTAGAGTGATTCATTATCTTAGCAACTGTGCAATAGGAACCAGGGAGTGCAGATACCTCTTCAATATACTAGTTTCATTTCCTTTGGATATATACCCAGTAGTGGGATTGCTGGATTATAAGGTAGTTCTTTTTTTTTTTTTAAATTTCTGAAGCACCTCTATGCTGTTTTTCATAATGGTTGTACTAATTTACATTTCTACCAACAATGTTCAAGTGCTCCCTTTTCTTCACATCCTCTCCAGCACTTGTTATCTTTTGTCTTTTTGATATAGCCATTCTAAGCGACATAAGGTGATAACACATTGTGGTTTTAATTTGCATTTATCTGATGATTAGTGATTTTTTTCCGTATACCTGTTGGACATTGGTATGTCTTTTTTTGGAGAAGTATCTGTTCATATCCTTTGCCCATTTTTAATTGGATTATTTGGATTTTTGTGGGTTTTTTTGTTTGTTTTTACTATTGAGTCATTTGAGTTTCTTACATATCTTGGATGTTAAACCCTTACCAAAAATATGAATTGGGAATATTTTCTTCTATTCTGTAGGTTGCCTCTTTACTCTGCTGATTGTTTCTTTGTGCAAAAGCTTTTTAGTTTGAAGTAATCCTATTTATCTGTTTGCATTTTTTCCTTTTTTTGTCTGTGCTTTTGGCTTCATAGCCAAAAAGTCATTTCTCAGACCAATGTCATGGAGCTTTTTTCTTATTTTTTTTCCTTAGGAGTTTTACAATTTCAGGTCTTGTATTTAAGTCTTTAATCCACTTTCAGTTGATTTTTGCCTATGTGTAAGATGAGGGGCCGATTTCATTCTTCTGCATGTGAATGTGCAGTTATCACTACATCATTTATTAAAGAGACTGTACTTTCCTTGTGTGTTCTTGACAACTTTGTCAAAAATCATTTAACTACAAATGTGTGGATTTATTTCTGGGCTCTCTATTTGTTCCAATGGTCTGGGTGTCTGTGTTTATGTCAGTACCATGCTTTCATGGTTAAAGCTTTGTAGTAGATTTTAAAGCCAGGGAGTGTGATGCCTCCAGCTTTGTTCTTTTTGCTCAATTTTTTTTGGGGCTCTTCAGGTTTTTTTTTTTTTTTGTGGTTCTGTATGAATTTTAGGATTTTTTTCTACTGTGAAAAATGTTACTGGAATTTTGGTAAGCATTGCATTGAATCTTCTTATTGCTTTGGTGGTATGGGCATATTAGCAATATTTATTCTTCCAATTTATGAACACAGGATATCTTTTTATTTATTGCGCCTTCTTTAATTCACTTTATCAATGTTTTATAGCTTTCAGCAAACAGGTCTTTCAGCTATTTGGTTAAGTTAATTACCAAATATTTTAATTTTTTTGCTAGATATTGTATAAATGCAATTGTTTTCTTGATTTTATTTTAGGATAGTTCATTGCTAGTGTATAGTGATGCTACTGATTTTTGTATACTGACTTTATATACTGCAACTGTCCTGAATTTTTTTATTAGTTCAAACAATTTTTTTTGTAGAGTCCGTAAGTTTGTTGGTGGAAAACTTTAAACTTCTTATTTTTCTAAAATGTCTTTGTATTTCCCCATTAATGAAAATTATTTTGCTATGATAATTTAAGACAAGAGTTATTGTCTGTCTTTATAGTGCAAATATCATTCACTGTTTTACTTCCCCGGAGTTGAAGAGCAAACAGCTGTGAGTCTAATTGATGCTCTTTGAATGCATTTTGTCTTTGACTGAGTAAGCATTTAAAAAATTCTATAGTTTCAGCATTTCTCTTGCTTGGGATCTTTGGGGTTTTTGAATTTTTCGTAGTACAAACAGTCTTTCAAAGTTCATAGCTGTTATCTATTCAGATATTGCCTTTGATTCGACCTCAGCTCTTCTATTATAACTCCCTTAAGTTTTGTTAGATGCTCCCATTTTATATCATTCATGCCTCTTGACATCTATTTACCCCTCTTTGTTATATTCTGAACAATTTATTCAGTACTATTTTTCAGTTAATTGATTATCTTTTTGCCAACTACAACCTGCTTTTAAGTATGTTCCTTTAGTTTTTATTTTCTAGTATATCTTAATTTTTGGAAGTTTTAAAAGTTATTTTTCAAATTATTTAGCTCTTTACTCATAAGCTCAATCCTTAATTTTATTTCTTTAAACATATTAAACATAGTGGCCAATATATTAGTTCTGCTAATTTTAGTATTTAAATTCTGAATGAGTCTGGCTTTGTTGTTTTTTTCTGCTTGGCTCAGCCTCACAATACTTTTGCTCGTGGGTGTTTACTAGCTGTTGATTATCAGTTACATTTTTTCTGTGGAGATTTTTTGAGGCATCGGATCAAAGCAGGTTGCTCTATATATAATTGGTGTTTGCTTTAGCCAGCTATCTGGAGGCTTTACCAGTCTAAGACTTCTTCCAACAAAGTCTTGGCTTGAGGTTTTTCTTACCACCAATGCAGTATGTACTCAGACTACAATATGAGGTCTGAATCTTGGTTATAATTTCTCAGAGAAGATAGCTTTTTATTCACTGACACAAAGTTTTAAAATCATCCCTATTTTGTTTTCGTAGT
Source organism: Sapajus apella (assembly GCF_009761245.1). Lineage (NCBI taxonomy): Eukaryota > Metazoa > Chordata > Mammalia > Primates > Cebidae > Sapajus > Sapajus apella. Next base: position 17,402,434 of record NW_022436976.1, on the reverse strand, counting down.
CTGTTGAGGTGGGGCAGTACAGTGTTGCCCTTTGGTGATTACTTTTTAAAAGTGGGATGATCATCCTTTAGAATCTTGAATGGGTCTTAGAATTTTTATTCCTATGCCTGAAGCTTCGTAAGGTGGAATACCAAGGCTTAATTTACTGTTTTTGTAAATACTCTTGAGGAAAAACTATTTTAAATAATCATCTTATCTCCCTAGATTCCTGCTTGACTTTGTTTTTGACCCACATATTCCTTATCTTTTCATTAATTAATGGGTAAAGATGATTTTTAAAGATTTTCTGATAATTTAAATAATTTCAACAAGATGGCCTACCCAGGTCCTTAACATACTATATTTCTGAAAATAAAAATCTAGTAATTTTTTCAAGAATTTTACATTTATTGGCCTTCTCTCATGTGCCAGTCATTGTGGAAATAACTCAGGGTACAAGTGTAAGAAGTTACAGGCCCTACCTTCAAGTTAATCATAATTTGGAGGGGAAAAGAGTTCATGTTTTTGTTTTGTTTTGTTTTTTTGCTCAGTTCTTAACATTTTTACTTAGACACAGGTTAAGTAACAGAGCCAAGTAAATGAACATCTTTCAGGAAATCTTTACCACTGATACCTCATATGCATATGAAGGCCTAAAGACATTTAGTCTTGGCTGGGCACAGTGGCTCACGCCAGTAATCCCAGCACTTTGGGGGGCAGGCAGGTGGATCACTTGAGGTCAGGAGTTCAAGACCAGGCTGGCCAACATGGCAAAACCCTGTCTCTACTAAAAATATCAAAATTAGCCAGGTGTGGTAGCAGGCGCCTGTAATTCCAGCTCCTTGGGAGGTTGAGACATGAGAACCACTTGCATCTCTTTAGAAGATTTCACATTTTATTTAACACACTTCATTCCAGCTTGGCTTTCCTTGGGAGTTAAGACTGCTTGGTGCCGGTGGGGGCTGTTAAACCTGTGAAGGGTACCCCTGGGATGACTACCACCTGGGTCCACTGTGATACATGGAACATAGTGAATGATTTTTTTTACAGAATGTTATGACATGAAAGGAGACCTATCTTCCTTGTTTTGAGAGCATATCTACCTGCTTTGTTTTGAGCTAAAACAGGTGGCTTTGGAGAATGATTTTTGAAGAATGTAATGTCTGAGGAATGTAAGCAAGATATAAGCTTCATGAGGGCAAGTTCCTGACTTTGTCAACATTGTATTTTCTCTGCCTACAACGGTACTTAGTAAATATTTTTTGTGTTAAGAAATATTTGAATAAACTATAATTAAAATCTGGCTACTTTACTGTCTTTGCCTAAAAGAATCATGACCATTGATAAATCACACTGTGCCTTTAGTTTTCTAAATACATGCCTTAAATTTCTTTAATCTCTTCCTTCCCATGTTAGAAAGCATATGTCTACCTTCACTGTGTCTTTCTTAAATATAAGATAGAAGAAGAATAGAAGAAGAATGGGAAGTGGCTCTGAAAATCAGAAGGCCTACGATCTATGACAGAATAAGTTATTTGCCAAGTCCATGCTTTTGATTATTTAAAATCTCCATTTATCCTTGGCCTGCCTTCTTTTAAAATATACTTTGACTCTTGAATTTGCATTTAAGTGTTTATGTCATAGTGGAAATAGCTTTGGAAACAGAGAAATCTTGTTTTAAATTTCAGTTCTACTACTTGTCAGCCACATGAACTCTCAGACTCATTTTCCTTATATGTTAAATAGAATTAATAAAACTTCCTTACAGCATTACAACTTTTAGAAATAATAAATATATATGTAGATTATATGTAATCTACATATATATGAAGAAAAAGAAACATATATAAATAATATACATATATAAACTTCTAAGCACTATTAATATATGTGGCATTGTTATTATCATTATTCTTGTAATACACCCAAACATATTTTAGCTGAGCTTTCTATCTTTTCTCTTATTATTTTCAACTTTATTAAATTTTTTTGTAGATTAATGATTTTAGACGTTTCCAGGCTTTCCTCAGGTATAGTCATTATGAGTTTTTAGTGAGTAGATCATAAAATTTTAAGCTATAAAAGTTGACTAAAATTTTGTTACTGTCTTGATTTCACAAAAAAAATGGTTTTGGGGCTACATATTGTTTTGTATTTCATCTGTATCCATCTCTCTCTCACTAGTGCTTTTTCTCAGGGACTCTCTTCTTTCTCTTTTGGCTCTCCTCAATGTTACTTTTTTTTTTTTTTTTCTTTCTCTGTTCTGGAAATACCTACTATTAATTAGGGACTCCATTCTTCCTTATTTCACTGTGCCTGACATACTTGAAGAATCTCATGTTTGAGGTCAAGGAGTCACAATAAAGACGTGGCTCCACTTTGTTCTAACCTTGACAAATGAAATTCAATTGCATAGAGAGTTGAAACTCCTTTAGTGGGTGAGACTGGTGAGGGAAAGAAGACAAACAAAGGAGAAAAGAAAGTCAAGGACAGGGCCTTGGGGAATGATTATTTTTAGATGATGATGAGAGGACAAAGAGCTTGAGAAGGAGAAGGAAGGACAAATCAGAAAAGTAGAAGCAGAACTAGGGACAAGGAGCGTAATGGAATGGAAGGGCTGAGGGAGTTGCCAAAGACATTGCTGGTGAACAGGTCTGATAGCATAAAGGCAGTGATAAAGAAGCCCACTTAAGAAATGGATATAGATTAAGAATAAATTTAGCAGTGTTGTGAAGTGGGATGGGGAGCAAATTCTAATAGATGGCAACAGGTTCAGGCCAGGAAATGATGGCAAAGAAACAGAGGTAATTCTTCCCCGTATGATTTTGGAATCTTGGCAGTAAATAGGAGAGAGCTAAACAAACTGGTTTGAAGAGAGCATTGGGCCAGGGGAGAGTGAGACTGAAGATGGAAAAGAGCAAAGATGGATGGATAGATAAAACATAGACATGGGACGTGTCATGAAGGCAGTGAAAGGAGATAGCCTTAGAAGGAAGACCAGAAAACAGGAAGAACTGAGAGGGACAATCAAGACAGAGAGACATTCATGGTGGAAAAAAGTAGATCGAAGGCATGTGGAGTAAAACAGTCTGCCAAAGTGGGGAAAAGTGCCCTGGGAGCAGATCCTCACACTATCACTAAAATTGAGAACTTGTGCATGTCACTCTGCCACTCTGAGCCTCAGTTTTTTTTCTGTTTCCCCTGAAATGAAGGATAATGACAACACTTATGGAATTGGAATAAGAGCTAAATGAGATAAAACTCAGAAAAATACTTGGACCGTAATCATTATTAATTCTAATGTGGACAAGATGGGTATTCTCCATAATAAAGTTTTCAGTAAGAGCTTCATGGAAGAATAAAGGTGTGAAGGTGGGGCCAGGGGATGAGGATCTTCTGCAGTGTTGGATAACGTGCTCCAAATGAGTAAAGAGCCAGATAGAACTAGAGCACCACTGAGATAGGGTTTGAGGATGTTGGCTAATTTCTAGAGTTCTGAAAATGTTAATTCTGAACCTTTTGACAGTTTTTTCATTTTTCTTATGGAAAGAAAAATTTTGAGATGTCCTTACTCTGCCGTTTTTGGTGACATTCCCCCACAATCTTTTTTAAGCCAAAAATAATCCAAACTTTGGCTAAGTACAAAAGCACTAGTAACTAGATATCAGCATCTTAGAAATGGAAGGCTAGAAAAAGAAAAAAGAAAGAAAACAGGTGTGCCCCAACTGAAGGCCAAATGAGAAAAAGGAAAAGGAAAAAGTCTTATACCTTATACAATCATACATGTAAAAGAATAAAAATGGGAGCAAATCATCTGCAAGAGTAAATGATGGGTGTTTATAAGTCAGCTTGGCAAAATACTGCCATTCTGTGAATTAGGGATTGTTCAGGGTCTCTCTAGGGGTAACTACTCAAATTTCTTTCATCTTGGCTATTTTTCTGAAGGGACTTAAATTAACAGAGAGCACCAGGTAGCTCCTGATCTCATGTGCAGTATTACATTATAATTCCCCAATACCTATGCCAAAACTATTAAAAAAAAAAAGTCATAGAACCTCAGAGTTGGAGGATGCCTTAAAAGTTGTCCAGTAAAATCAACAAGCTGATACTCAAATCTTAACATCATTGAAGCAGGTGTTGGTTTGGTTGTTTGTTGTTTGTTTATCAGACTCTGTTATTGAAATACCGGCAAGTGAACGAATTGCTCTGTTAGAAGGAAAGGACAGCTAAAACTTCCCTTTAAGATTAAATTGTCTTTCTATAGCATGTACCTATGGTCTTAGTTCTTCCACTTGGCATTCAGTAGAATAGGTGGAATTTGCTTTCCATTGCTAATTTGTTAGATATTTGAACACAGCTATTTTGTTCTTCATAAATCTTAACAAGGAAGAGAGTGGCGGTAAAGTGGGCTTGACTTAATCCATTACCCTTACCCTAAAGTATTTTGAGTTCCTGTATTGTTTTGGCTACTTTGGACCTCAGTTTGCTTCAGTGTTCTAGAAAGGTTGTCCCAGGAAGAAGAGGATATAGACAGTTCACAGCTCAGATCTGATCAGTGACAGGAGAAGAACTCAGATCTAAATTTGTGGGATTTAGTATAAAACTTGCCTGCTGACCAAACCAGAACAGAGGTTAAACAGAATGTTTATGAGAATATAATTTTCCTATCTGTGAAATGAAGGTATCTGGGCAATAAATGAGCCTAGAGCCAGAGACAATATCTTAGAAGTACTCATTAAATAACATCTATATGGTTATTACCAAATGGTGTCACCAATAATGATAATTAAATTCTATTTTTTTATGTGTACATTGGGTAAATTTTAATTATTTTCTATGTTATCAGTATAGAGATCATATGCATATGAATTGTTTACATATTTTATAGAGTCATTTAACTGGACATGTGATATATTTTGTTTAAAATGGAGATTATTTAAAAAGTGAATATGATATGTTATCAGCCTTCCTGTTGATCTACATCCATGGGATAAATCACGTTGCAGTTGACATTGGTATGCAAAAGGAAATGGCAATTCTGTATTTATGAAAGCCTGTTTAAAATAGGCAAGAAAGTCTCTTTTAACAAGGTTATATTGTATTGATTTGCTGTTCAAATATCTATTTATTTATTATATATGCTATTTCTGGAAAATTTAAAGCACAACAAAAATCTATGGCTATTTCCAGCTTCCAGGGAGCAGCATAGATGTAAGAGTGTGTTTATGGGGTGTTTATTTCTGAATATATGCAATGGAGTTGATTCTAAATGATTTGACTTTAAAAGTAGAATATAAATCTCTATAGGCACAAGTAGAGTTAACGTTTGTACTAAATCGTTGCCTAAAATACCCCAAAGCAAGTTATTAAAAAATTCCTTCCCATGAATAAAATAAACTAACCTTATTAGGCAACCAGTGATAAAACAGGACTCTCCGACCACTCTGCATGGGTCACAGCATTCATCACCAATTAATATTTGATTTGTAGAGAAAATATCTTATTTCCCCCACTATGATGCATATTTTTAAAATACAACAGTTTTGGTCTTTAGTGCATGCATATAAGAAAATCTATGTGGGAATAAACTACCATTTATTCAGCTCCTCCTCTGTGCCAGGTAGTGCTCTGGGCATTTTGATATTGGTTAACATTTCTGTAGTGCTTACTACCTGCTAGATACTGTGTCCTCAATGCTTTCTGTACATTATATACTTAATCGTCATAATCACCATATGACTAAATCTCATCTTCCCCATTTTCCAGTTGAGGAAACTCAGACTCTGAGAGACTATGGAACTTACCCAGTGTTAGAGCTAGTTTATAATTTGAATCCAGACTAAGAACTCCAGTTGTATTGATTGAAAGGCTATTTCTTTCCATTATTCCATTATTGTTACAGCTTTGATCTACAAATGAATATAAATGAGAATTTTGGGATAATATCCTTTTTCTGTACCTAAGACTTGGTAAACATAAAAATCCTCACTTCAGAGAGAGAACAAATAAGGAATATAATGTTCATCCATTCACACAGCAAAATTTATTGCCAGTTTATACCAAGCATTGTGCCAGGAGCTGAAGATACAGAGATAAAAGATTGTCCCCAACCCTCACCCACACAAGGTCTTTAGGGAAGACAAACAATTTTAAAAAGTATGATATGGTGCTGCCACTATAGAAACCTTCACAGCTTGGGGCTGCAGGGAGGTTATCAAAGACATTGCAGAGTGGCTGACAGCCAAGCTGTCTTACAGACCTGGAGCATTGAAACAAGAGAAGGAGTTGGAAGAAAACAAACAAAACCTCCTTTTTTTAGCCTGTCATTCAATTAAAAGCTACTTTCAACTCATTCATTTGCAACCCATAGCAGTAGCTTCATGTAAGAAAATTCTTGGCAGGAGAGATAAAAGAAAGGAGGGAGAGAGAGACAGACACACACACAGAGAGAGAGAGAGAGAGAGAGAGAGAGAAACCCTCCTGAGATTTCACTGCAGTTCTGCAGTTTGGCATTGTCTTTCTATCTGGTTTGGGAAATTATACCCTTTCTCAGGAATTGATTGTCATTTTTGATTTTCTGCAAAGGAGGTTGACAGGTGAATGACTGCTGAACTTTTCTGAAATTCTGCCCTGTCACTTGTTCTCTTCTCCTGCTGTCCTTAGCTTTCCTAGACTGACACCATCAGCCACTGCAAAGGGGGATGCCGATTTCCTTAATAGTCAGATTGGGATTTGACACAAAGGCTGCTATGGACCAGAGAGGATGGAAAGAAATGAGCAGCAAGTTAAACAGCCACCATAATTGCATTTATTCCTGGGCTCTAGGTCAAACCAGAGTAGTTGGAGTGTGAAATACAGGGTTTGTTGGAAGTGTAAGAGTGAATTACAGTCCAAGTGGAAGGCTATAAACCTTCTGCAGACCTCAAAGCTAGCAATCGCCAATCATCTCAATCACAGTGCACCTAACTGTTAATGATAGTGCATTCAGCAAGGGCACCTTTGGAATGTTGTACCTGCCCTCCAGCCCAAATCCTCCTCTTCCCTCCCTCCCCATCCCCCGGTAACTAATAGAGAGTTTCACACGCAGTGTGACTTCAAAAGATGTGTGTTCTAATCAACTTTACACCTTAAAGAAAAAATGACAATGCTTCTGGGAAAATGGGAGCATTTTCTCTGCCTCCTTCTCCTGGTTCATTCCCATCTTAGTCCAGCACTGGCACAGATATTCTTGTTTTTACTTTTTCCATGCCTTGGCTTTTTTTTAGTACTCTCATGACAGACTAAGTATTATTTTCCCTTTGTTCTATTCTTGTTGACTTGCATATTGTCTAATGCAAACCTCATCCTCTTAGGACACCTCAGTCTCTCTTCCTTCTCACCCCCTAAGCAGCCTTCCTTTTCTATATATATATACCTTCAATTTTGAGCAGTATTCCTACCTTGTCACAATCACATGTAAAGACACATCAACGGTAGCATCTGTGTGGATGCCTTCTTCATTGTGAGGTTTTCAATTGCCTGGATTTTTCTCTGAGGTTTAATAATTTTCCTGTTAAGATTTTAGAATTTATAGCATTTGTCTTCTTTACCATGGTTTCATTTATTCCCACTCCCTTGCTTTGAACTAATCCTAAGAGGTGTTTACTAATAGTTTGATACAACTGTAAAATAAAATGAGAAAGTTGGCTAAGTCATCTTCCCCTTAGGCAACACTTCTGCCACCCAAATGCTTTCTTCCTAGGACAAGATTTGGTTAAAAGAGAAAAAGTACTACAAGAGAAATATCTTAGATCTAGGATCCTGTTTATTTTCAAGACAGCTAATTTCAGATGAAATTTTGTATATTTTTATATATATTTTGTATATTTTTCATACCTCAATCACAGCTTATGTCAGGTTGTATGTCAATTATTACAGCAAGGTTCTATCTTTGTGCATTAGTGTGTACTTTGAGCACAGAAGTTTGCTTTTATTCATCTTTGTGTCTCTAGCACCTAGCATAAGGTCTGGCACATAGCAGGCCCTGAATAAAGATTCTTGAAAGTATCTTTTATCATTATCATTCCTCAGGAGTACCAGAGTTTTAATTTTCTCAGTAAATATTATATAAAATGTACACTATTCAGTTTAAAATCATACTTGGTTGATTTGCATTGTCGTGCAAAAATTAAAGCAACTGTTCTACACACCCAAATGTCCTTTCAAATGGTGAATATGTTTTGCACAAACACATATTAGAACATTCAATTATGCAAGCAACTTGAGAGAATGCATTTGAAAATATGAGCATATGTGATTTAAAAACAGAAAGGTAAAAATTAGCATCTCAAATCCTCCAGGGAAACATAAAGTATTTAAGAGATGGATTGTGAGTGTATGATAGCATATAAAATGTTAAGAAGAATCGTTTAGTCAAAACTTTAGATCCTTCCTGCCCTTACCCAAATTTCTATTATTTAACAAATACCCAAACCTTCAAAGCCAGTACAGATGAATTACTAGCTATTCTGATTGTAACTAACCATAGAAGGAAATAAGATGTCCAAATGTATTTTTGTCCACTGATTCATCTGGGATAGATTGCAAGATGAAAAATGTGCAAAGTCTGCATATCAAGTATAAGTGTAAAGATACTATCCTTGAAACAGAAAGGTAGGAAACCTGAATAAGAACCCCAAATAGCATTTTCATGAAGACAACAAAAATCCTGCAGTATGAGGAGGAGGAATTTAAACTGAAATGAGCTGGCAGAGGAGATATGCCATGGAAACTCCTCATCTGCTTCCTGGAAGAGATCTTCAGAAGCCCTAAAAAGGAAGAAAAAGCATCTTCTGTATAAATATGTTTTTAAAAATCGAGGGAGAAAAACAGTAGAAGCTATTTGTAGGTAGACATGCATGTCCAACTAGGGAAAGGAGGGGGATTCAAAGAATGAGTTCTACAGGAAGTGTTTTGGGGAAGACTAAAAGATCTAGATGCCAGGGTATTCCTTTGCCTAGACCATAGTTCTATGGCCAGCTTCTTAATACATATTGCCTGAGGTAGTTCCCTCCAGATCTTCCACGGTTTTATATCTTAACCAGGAAAACTCAGAAACAATCTAGTTCTTTATATTTCTTTAGAGTTTTATTTACACAGTATTGAAAAGATCAAATGGAAAATGAAAGGCAAACCTGAGTATTTTTCTCCAACTTGCTGATAATAAAGATGGACTTAGGGCTGGACACGGTGGCTCATGCCTGTAATCCTAAGCAGTTTGGGAGGCTGAAGTGGGAGGATCACTTGAGGTCAGGAGTTCAAGACCAGCTTGGCCAATATGGCAAAACCCTGTCTCTACTAAAAATACAAAAATTAGCCTGGCATGGTGGTGGGTGTCTGTAGTCCCAGCTACTCAAAAGGCTGAGGAAGGAGAATTGTTTGAGCATGGGTGGTGGAGGTTGCAGTAAGACGAGATTATACCACTGCACTCCAGTCTGGGTGACAGAGCGAGTCTCCATCTCAATAAAATAAAATAATAATAAAATAAACATGCATTAAGAATAAAACTAGATGGGTTATTTGGAGTTCCCAAGGATGGGAATGGGTTATGGAAGAGAATGGAACATCCGAGAAGAAAGCATTTTCTTTCTGTGGAGAGAGTGGGGCTTTATTAATTCATTCAGCAAATATTCATGGACAGTTTATTATAGGTTAAGTGTTGTGCTGAGTTCTAAGAACAGAGAATAAAACAGACAAGGTCCCTGTCCCCATGGCACTCATGGATTAGTAAAGGAGTAAAATCATTAAAAATAGTCACTGAATGAAACTACGATCAGATTTTACTAATAGATAAAAGAAAAAAGTATCGGGAGACAAAGATATGAAGGTGTCTGAGGAACTAAGAGACTTATTCTAGTGTCATTTTTGCAAGTTACTTGTGTTTTGGCAATGGGAACATTACTTAATGCCTTTGAGCCTCAGTTTTCTCATCTGTAAAACAGAGATTCAAACAGCTACTTCATAATGTGTGAATAAAATAAGAGGAGAGATTAAAGGATCAGAGACCTCCTTTGTATTTTATGAAGAGCTGAGATTTAACTAGAAAACTAGCTATGTTGACAACTATCTAATCTATGTTTTCTTCTCTAAGTAAGTGTCGTAGGACCTGACTCAGACAAGTTTGGTGTCAATTACAGACAGCCAAGCTTCAAGGTCAATTCTATTACCTTTTCCTCTGCTCTTAGTATAAAATCCTGTTTTGTCATGACCAATTAACCATGAATACAACTTCTATATCAAAATGTATCCCAAATCTTCTTGTAATTATTTTATTTCCAGTAAACAATCCAGCTCTTATTTTTTGAAGTGTTAGAACCTTAAGTCTATATTTGGACCAGTGAACTGATTACTCTGTTGGTGGCCTACTGTTTCATCTTTTAAGCCACTTCAGGCACAGGAGGTTCATTCTTGGTGTTGGACATTCAGGAAGGCTGGAGACCAAGGCTGTCTGGCATAGAGAGGAGTGTTAACATTTTGGGCCTAACAATTGGCACAGTGAGGTAAACATAACTGAACACTCCTTTGAAGATGCAGAGTCCTGTAATGCCCTAGTCATTCAACATGTTAATGAAATGATAATCCCTCACATTAGAAACTGAAAGCAAATGTGACACAAACCCTGAGCCATATCTCCGAAGCTGATTTCTTTACAATGGAATCCTTATATGTTTTTATATTTAATGTTTTGCCTCTTTTTCTTAAAGGAATAAAATCTGGTTTATCAAGTGTTCTAGAAAATTTAGTTCTGATTATTTCAAATTTTAAGAATGGGCTTTGAAAGACTCTCTGCATTTAAAGTGAAAATTTTTGATTTGTAGATATATTTTCTCCACTCATGCTTTAGGCACATATTTTCACGGCAGACACTATGGATTCAGAATGGATTTTTCCTAACCTGGAAGTCATTCCTAGTTCAGGCAGTGCAACATATTACGAGGTTAGGGAAATGATGACTGCCAAATCTTATTGCACATCATCCAAGGAAAGCTCTAATAAACAATACTGCTTCCTGGGCTCTGACTCAGATACACAGAATGAAAATTCAAGAGGTTTCAAATTAAGGGATGAATAACAAAAAGAGGGAAATTCTAGGGATGTAAGGTTCAAATCTGTAATTAAAGAAACAAAACTTCTCCAGGTGATTCTGGTTCATGGGGTTTGTGGATATGCCTTTGAGTTCTAGAAAAAAGCAAGTGGATAGTGGCTGTGTGTGTTTTGTGCTAATGTGAATCCCTTTTTGCCCACAGGTACATTTCTGACAGTCATTACGGGTGTAATCAGTGATTTTGCTGATTGCAGTGGTTCCTCTCTCTCTCTCTCTCTCTCTCTCTCTAGTATGCCTCAGATGTGCCATAGTTCAAAAATGAAGCTCTATTTCAAGTATTAGGAGGGAAGTTAACACTGCTTACTTATAAATATTCTCCTTTTTCTGGTAGCACTCTACTGAGAAAATACCAGAAATAAGGTGTGTATGTGTGTGTATCTGTGTGCATATGAGTGTGTATTTTTTTTCCTGGAATAATAACAGTCTTGATGAGAAGCGCTTTCATTAGGATTATAGCATAAGGGGCTATAAAAACATCCTTGGGTAAATTGCCATTTTGTAAGCTTCTCAGTTTGAATTATTCAGCTGTGGTTACTATGGAACTGTGAGCCTTGTTCACTTTGCAGAGGAAAATTCTAACAGTCCCCCAGTGTCCCCAGACTGTGGAAGAGCTCATTAAAGGAAAAGTACTGCTTTCCCTGTTAAAGGCACACAAACCAACCGCAGAATGTACACATCAGGGTTTTTAGTGTACCTTCCATTCAGCAGACCTTGCACTTTCAGATGGGGGTTGTTCTTTGAAGTGTTAAGATGCCTCCTTGTTGAAAGTAGTTATTATGCTTAGGTCAACTCAATCCTAGGGATCTGACATTTTGGAATAAAGAGCCTAGCTTAGTCCTTTTTTTATGATGAGCGAAATGATATTTTTAAACTATTTATTTAACAATTGATATTTTCTCCTTACCCTGCTAGTGATTTATGGATATAATCTTATGTAATTCTCCTGATAATTCTAAGGAAGGATTACTCTAGTTTACACAGGAGGAAACTCAGACTTAAGTGTCAGGTAAATCACCCAAGTAAGTAAAAGAGCCTAAATTTGAACCAAGTTCTAGCTCCAAATCCTGGACTTCACCACTATGTTAGAATATATGGTGTAGGCTTACTGGTATAAAGGCCCTTGATTGCTATTATCTAGTTATTCGCCAAGAACCAGGGGTCTAGTAACTGTTCCAGCTAAGGGAAGATTAAGTATATTGTAGTGTGCAACACCAATTACCTTATTCCAGTGCTCGTGCCAGGAATTTGCAACCCACTAAATGATCACCACTCTGCTCTCCTCATTTGGAATTATGAAGTCCTCGGGCATTGCAAGGAAATGAGTTTGTTCTCTGCCATCTTCCACCCCTACAAAGTAAGTTGAATCAAAAGCAAGCAAATTCTTGAGACATGGTTGGGTTAACATTGACCTTGAAAGCAGACAGTGATCAAGACTTGGTGGGGTAAATGTGAGACAATCTGCCAATGTATTGCTAATTTAATCTGACTGGTAAGAGATTGAGGCTAAGTGAGTTGAATTTTTCAGGTTTACAAATGAAACTAGCAAAAAATTAATTGAACAATAGACCCGAAGCTTCTTTCTGATTCATTTTTTATTCATGTATTGACTAAAGAGACTTAGGGATAACCTAACTCAGCTTTATATTATATGGGAAGAAACTGAGAGCTGGATAGATGAACAGATGTGTTTGGAGTCCAAAGGCCTGGAGAGTGGGATTGGGGGTAGGGTGGAGAAAGGAGTAGAACCCCAAGCTCCTACCAGCAAGACCAGCCTTTACATAGAACATCATGCATTTCTGTTGTTAGGGGTCAGTCTGCCTGAGAATGTGTCCAGATAAGCAACCTGGGAATGGAGAGGTGGACTTCAGAAAAGAGCAAGAGAGTGTTGAGGGGCTGAGGAAAGCTTAATGTAATCTAGATAAGGGGATCCAGATGGCAAGCAAATCGCTCCTACTATTTCCAGAGTTGCCTTAGGGTCTGGGGTGATACCTGTGAATTCAAGCCTCTAGGAGGCTATGAAACCTCAGTCAATGAAGCAAACTGCATTCCTCAGAAGAAACCTGGAATTATTGTTACATTTTTTTTTTCTCTAGGTTTATTGCCTCAACTTTCACCTTTTATATGCAGAAACTCTGCTTAAAAGCCTGGGAGGTTGTCTACAATTAGTTTTGTGTCTGTGAGCTGCTTATTTACTTATTTTAAAAAATATATTTATGTAAAACTGACACATAATAATTTTTCAAATAGCTGGAAGAGAGGATTTTGAAGGTTATAACACAATGGAATGATAAAGGTTCGAGGTGACTGATATGCTAATTACCCTAATTTAATTATTACAGATTGTATACATGTATCAAAATGAAACACTGTAACCCATAAGTATGTGAACTGCTTTTAACTTCAAGTGCCAGTTTCTGACAAGGTTTCCTCCCAAACATTAAAGGCAGGGCCTCTTCACAAGAGGCTCTGGGTCTGTGTTGCTGAATTGGCTGGTGTCCTTAAAGCACGTTCCAGCTTTCAAAGGGAAAAATAACAAGGTGGAAGATGAGCAATGGACTGAATTGCCTAAGGTACTTAGAAATGCTTTGGGGGAATATTTTCAAATTTTGGTGCACATAAAATTGCTTAGTGAGCTTGTTAAATATATGCACCCCTGGGATCCACTTCCTGACATAGAGTTTTTAATTTAAAGAGCCTGGACTCAGAAATGTGTCTGCTGAGGAAGGACCCGAGTTGATTCAGCTACAAAGCGTCCTTGGACTGAGTTTTGACAAACATATTATTTGTATTTATATTTTTATTTGTGTTTCAAAATAAATATTGTCTATTTTTAAGGAATACAACATGATGTTTTAATATATATATATTAAAGTTGGGAGTGGTGGTTCACACCTATCATCCCAAAACTTTTGGTAGCCAAGGTGGGAGAATCAGTTGAGCCCAGGAGTTGAAGACCAGCCTGGAAAACATAGAGAGACCCCTCTCTCTACTGAAAAAATAATTAGCCAGGCCTGGTAGCAGCTTGGTCCCAGCTATGCAAGAGGCTGAGGGGAGTTTGATGCTGCAGTGAGCCATGATCATGCCACTGCATCACCAGCCTGGGTAACAGAGGCCATATCTTAAGGGGAATGTATAAGTATATTGAAATTGTATGTATATGTATATGTAAATATGAAATTGTTGAGATATATACATATATATATATGCACACACACGCATACATATACACACATATAATTCCAATAATGGAATAAATTAACCAATCCATTACTTTACATAGTTACCTATTTTTTCCCATGTGACAAGAGCAGCTATAATGTACTCATTTAGCAAAAATTCTGACTACAGCACACTATTATTAACTATAGTCCTCAATGTTGTACAGTAGATCTTTTCACTTGTGACTGGTTCATCTTACATAATTGCTACTTTATATCCTTTGACTTACGTCTCCTCATTTCCCCTTTCCACCCTGACCCTGGTAACCACTGTTTTATTCCCTATTTCTATACTTTTGACCTTTAAAAAAATATACCACATATAAGTGAGATCATGCCATATTTTTCTTTCTGTGTTTGGCTTATTTCACTTAACATAATATCCTCCAGGTTCTCCACGTTGTGGCAAATGGCAGAATCTTCTCCTTTCTAAAGGCAGAATAATATTATATTGCATATATATGCCACAGTTTCTTTATCCATGCATCCATTGATTGAGACTTAGGTTGTTTCAATGTCTTGGCTACCCTAATTAATACTGCAATGAACATAGGAGTGCAGATATTTTTATGAGGTCATGTTTCCTTTGCTTTTGATTTATTCTCAGAAGAAAGATTTCTGGGTCATATGGTAGTTTTATTTTCAACTTCTTTAGAAACTTCCACATTGTTTTCCATAATGGCTCTAAAAGTCTACCGTATTACTCCATTCTCATACTGCTGTAAAGAACTGCACGAGATTTGGTAATTTATAAAGGAAAGAGACTCATGTTTAGCATGGCTGTGGAGACCTCATGAAACTTACAATCATTATGTAAGGTGAAGGGGAAGCAAGACACCTTCACAAGGCAGAGGGAAGGAGAAGTGCTGAGTGAAGGGGAAAGAGCCCCTTAAAAAACCATCAGATTTCATGAGAATTCCCTCACTATCATGAGAAGAGCATGAGGGCAGCCAACCCCATGATTCAATTACCTCCACCTTGTCTCTTCCTTGACACATAGGGATTATGGGGATTAAAATTCAAGATGAGATTTGGGTAGTGACACAAAGCCTAACCATATCATCTACATTTACACCAACAGTGTACAAGGGTTCCGTTTTCTCTACACCCTTGGCAATACGTCTTATCTCTTGTCCTTTTGATGACAGCAATCTTAACAGCTGTATGGTGCTTTCTCAGTGTTTACATATTTATTTATTTATTTTGAGACAGAGTCTCTCTGTGTCACCCAGGTTGGAGTGTAGTGGCACGATCTGGGCTCACAGCAACCTCTGCCTCCTGATTTCAAGTGATTCTTGTGTCTTAGCCTCTTGAGTAACTAGAATTACATGCATGCACCACCATGCCTGGGTAATTTTTGTATTTTTAGTAGAGGTGGGGTTTCACCATGTTGTTCAGGCTGGTCTCAAACTCCTGGCCTCAAGTGATCCACTCACCTTGGCCTCCCAGAGTGCTGGTACTACAGGCATGAACAACCATGCCCAGTCTCATGGTGGTTTTGATTTGCAGAGAATTACTCATTTAGAGTCTTGCTACTGAAAGTGTGGTCCTGATCATCAGCATGGCTATCAGCTGGGAGCTTATTCAAATCCAGAATCTCAGGCTTCATTCCCAAACTTCCAAATCAGAATCTTCATTTTAATAAGATTCCCAGGTGATACCTGTGCACCCTGGAGTTTGAGAAGCACTGGATTAGAGGGTGCACTCATTTGCTAGGGCTGCCATAACAAAATACCACAGACTTGGGAGCTTAAAAAACAGAAATTTGTTTCTCAACAGTTCTGGAGGTTACAAGGTTAGAAGCAAGGTGTTAGCAGGTTTGGTTTCTTCAGAGGCCCCTTTCTTTGGATTACAGAAGGCTGCTTTCTCTCTCTGTCTTCCAGTGATCTGTCCCCTGCATATACACCTCTAATGTCTGGGTATCCAAACTTCCTCCTCTTATAAGGACATCAGTCAGTATGGATTAGGGCCTGATGCCTCATTTTAATTTAATCACCTCTTTAAGGCCCCATCTCCATATAATGTCACGTTATGAGGTACTGGGGATTAACATGTTAATGCAAAGATTTGGGGAGCAATTAAGGCCATACAGAGGATATGGTAACTGTTGGTAGCTCTGCTTATATGTAATTTTGTCATTGGACAAAGCCCTGATAAGAAGAATTTTATATGTTGAGATCTAATGGGGACCCAGACCCCATAAACCCACTCTTTATCTTCTGTTCTTCGTCTTGGTAAATAGCACTATATTTGGCTTAATTTGTCTAAGACAGATACCTTGGGACCCAGTGCTCCCTCTGCCTTGCCATCCATATTTAATTAGTCACCACATCCTACCATATTTACCTCTGCAATCTTTCCAAAATGATTCTGATTTCCACTGCTCTGGTTCTTGTCTTCTCATCTCCCATCACACTAGGCACACCTCTCACCCATGGAAATATTAACTCATGTTTTTCTCCAATATCTTGGTCTCTAGTCTTATTTTCTGACTAGATAATTATATACAGAATATATAATGGGCTATACTATACATATTTCCATTATAGTATAGTCCTTTCTGACTAGATAATAATATAGTCCATTATTTCCATTAGCCATAATGTTTTTAATAGAAATCATGCCATGTCATTTTCCTGCTTACAGTCCTCATAGCTTGCATTACCCTAAGAAGAAAATGCAATCTTCCTAGCATAGCTTGTAAAGTTACTTATGACCTGGCACATGCTTCCCTTGCCAGTCTCATTCCTCCCTTCTGCCCCCTGCACCCTTCCCACCAATTCCATTCTTCATAATATTCTGTTCTCCAACCACAATGGACTTTTTTACCCTAGCTTCTCATATCTCACATTTGAGCCTTTGCAAAAGGCTTCTGACTAGAACTCCATCTTTCTTTTCTTTCTTCCCTCACACCATTCCTCCCATTCACTTTTTATTATCTCTGAAATCTTAGCCCTTATGTCACTTTCTTCCTAAAGCCTATTTACCTTGATTGTCCAGCACAGGTGGCTTTCTTCAGGTTTCCTGTGTTGCTCATCACACTTTTTTTAAAACCTCTTTATTTCCTGCAGTGGATCCTACTTACTTGAAGGCAATATAAGTACACTTATGACTGTATTTCTGATACCCACCCAGTGCCTGACCACTAGCCATGGCTCATATGTGCTTGTTGAATGTGTTAGAGGAGTCATTGTTTATATGAAGACCAAAAGTCTGGGGAATGAAGCACCTGAATGCAAATACAAATCATTACCACTAATGTGGTATTCTTACAGAGAAACTCCTAATTGGAAACAGGTGTTAGGGAAGCGCTCCATATTCTGAAGATTCAAAAAACTTTTCACCCTCTGAGCATGTGGCTTTAGAACCATGAGTGCATTTATGGGGACAAAAGGACCAAATATTTGAAACAGGGATGAACATTGTGCCACCATAGCACTATGCTGTCCCTCAGACATCTGTCTCCTGTGAACATCTGAGGTCATCCTTTTCACAGAATCACTGTGAGTCCAGGCCTGAACCTCTGTTGTCATGAGGTGGCACAGAGAACATTTTATCAGGCTTACTTTGTCAGTCTGTCACAGCAACACAGAAAAAAATAGCAGTCTAGTAGAAATCCTTGCTTTTTCCTGGACCCTCTTTCTAGAAAGGTTATTGTAACTGGATCAGAAGATAGACAGTAGTTAGCAATATATCTGTGGAGCAGAGGCTTAAGATATGCTACAAGGTTTAAAATGTAGTTTAATGGCTTTTTCCCAAGCAGTACCTTATACGATTCTTACAACAGTTACATGGGAAAGGTATTATTACCCCTATTTTAAGGTCAAGATTGTATGCTAGGAAGTGTTGAAATTGGAGTTCATTTTTAAGTCTTTTACTCCGAGGGCTTACTATTGCGTCTGCTTGGAATGTTATTCTCCGCACTGCCTACCCCACCCATTCCCCTCCTGCTAATTTCTCAAGGTAGTAGTTTAAACATCTCTTTATTAATGCGAAGCTTGAATGTCTAATAGGCACCTCATCCTTAATATGTTCAAAAGCGAAGTTGTGATTCCCCTCCTATCCCTTATAACTTATTCCTCTTATAATCTTCCCTAACTCCGTCTTTCCTCCACATTTTTGTTCAGATACCAGAATAACCCAGAATAAGGTCATAGTACAAAGGTTTTTATTAAAAGCCTTACTTCAGTTGCTGAGCCCCAAATCCTGTCATCTCCCTCTTATTTCTCTTTACTGACTGATTAATGAAATCTGATCAATTCAGCCTCCAACATATATCTAAAATCTGGTGTCTTCTCACCTCCATTGCTACCATCATTTCTTCCTGGAGATGATTGCACTAGCCTTCTAGACTAACCAATCTGCTTTCACTCTTGCCTGGGTCACATTGGAGGAGTTTACATTACTTTTAAAAAGGTAAGTTAGATCATTTCCCCTCCAGTGGCTCTCTGTCTCACTCAGAAGAGAAGCCAATTCCTGACAACAGTCTACCATCTGTGGCTCCGGTGTGCCTTCTACCTCTGTGATCCCCTCCGCATCTACTCCTACCTTTGCCTGCCCCACACCAGCCTCTTCCTATCCCTAAAGCACATCAGGCATACTTCTGATGCAGGACCTTTTGCCCTTGCTATTTCCTCTGCTGAAAGCTTCTTCCTGTAAGTATCCACATTACTTTCTTCAAGTCTATGTTCAAATGTGACCCTATTGGAGAGGTAATTTTCTGAGCAATCTATATAAAATAGCAGCCTCTCCCATTCATCTCTTGTACTTAGCTTGCAGTTTCTCCATAGGATTTACTTACATCCAATATACTAAATATTTATTTGCTTGTCCCCCTCCACCATAATGCTGGCCTCCCGAGGCAAGAATGTTTGTTTCCTTTTTCTGTACCCCTAGTACCCAGGAGAGTGCCTGGGAAATATCATTTAAATAAATGAATGAATAAATGGCTTTCCTGACCCTCCAGACTAGGTTAGGCATTTCTGCTTTACATTCTCAGTGCACACCTTCTTCATTTCATGCTTTGCATCAGCCATACTTGTTATTTGATAATGGTCCAATATGTTTTCCCTACAGAACTATAAATTCCTTAAAGTCAGAGATCAAATCTATCTTATTTACCACTGATTAACTAGTGGTTAACAGACTAGTTAAACACAAAGCGAGTGTCCAATAAATACTGAATAATTTTAAAGACTTTTTCTTGGACAGTTGGTAATGATGACACTATTGACGGGGGCAGAAACTGAAGGAGGTGCATGTTTGACAAGGGAAGATGAAGCATGGAGACAGGCATGCCACAATGCTGACCAAGAGCCTAAGAAATATCATGGCCCTGGAGAGCCAGGGGTTTAATGTCATGTAATGTTGCTAATATTTAAAGCTTTGGGAAAGTCTGAGGGTTTACAGGGAGGACATATTTAGCTTGTGTGGATAATAATAGTAATGTCAACCATCACAAATTAAACACTTACCATATGCTACGAACTATTTTGGGTGCATGACAAATATCAACCCATTTAATTCTTCCAAAAACTCCATGCTGTAGGTACAATTAGAGGCGCTTTTAACATATGAAAAAAATGGAGACAAAAAGATGTTAAGGCCATTGTCCAAGTCCACACAGCTCTTTGGTGGCAGAACAAGCATCAGACTCAGCCAGCCTGGCTCATAAGCCAAGATGGCTGAAGAGGGAACAGGGAGGAAGATGGTTCCTCCTGTTTCCTCCCATCATATTTTAGTAAGTGTTGATGAAAAAAAGTCATTTTTCAATGATATAATGAAATAAAATTTCAGGGTTTGAAACCTGGTTCTAACAGTGTTTTGCTCTTATTCTTATTGAATGCAAATCTATAGCCTGGCAGTAGCTTTGCCTAAGCTGCTCCAGTTACTGAAATGGTCCATAGATACTGTGATAGCAAAGGCTTTCTATTAAAGCACCTCGAATTGTTCTTGGCAGCTTATTCTCTGAAAGGAAGAAGCAATAGAAAAATGAACTGAAACATGCTTTGCATTGCTATGCCAGCTGCCTGTCATAGTCCAAAATAGCTGAGACTCTCCAGAAACTGTAAAATTGTCTTAAAGGTCCAATTACACTTTTGGTTTATCTGGCTTTCTTTTTTAAAATGTAGTTTAATTCATTCAATGTCACTTTTCTTAAAAAAAGAAAAACTGGTACTATATTCTATTTTGAATTGTTAGTACTAATGTAGGCAAAGTGGACTGCATCCCTCCAGACCAAATCATGAAACTGTTTGAAAGCACCTATTGTTGTATTTAAGTCCCAACTGATGTGGGCTTTAATTTTATCTACTTCTTATTTTCATGTTATACATTTGTACACCTCTTGATACCATGTTAAATGTTTCCTTTTCCCAGAAGAGCAATAAATACACTGAATGGAATGCTTTCCTATGTGCATAGTGGAAAATAAAGATTTTTGATAGTAAATCTGATCAAATTTTAAGAGAAACACAGTTTTGCTGAATTGTAGCTTCAGATAGATAGCTTCTGAATAACTGCACTAAGGGGAAAAACATTCAAATCTTTAAAGACTGTGGAGATTTTAAAATAAGATTCACAGAATCTGATTTCTTAAGATGTGCCTTGTGAAACAGACCAGCATGATCACCAGCTTTGTACCTCATTAGAAGATTTTTAGACAGAATTCTGTACCAGGGAGCCTCAGTCGGCTGATTCTCCAGTGAAGACATGAATTTTAAAGCATCCTCATATATAGGCTCTAGTAAAATTGGGTTTGATCTTTAGTTTGGCTTTTTAGTTAGTCATCCCTAACCAGCAGTCAGTTTTATCTGCATCGTTGAATGATTATTTAAAGAAGGTTTCATTGTTCATCTATGTGTGTGTGTGTGTGTGTGTGTGTGTGAGAGAGAGAGGGGGTGGGGGAGAGAGAGAGAGAGAGAGAGACAGAGAGACAGAGAAAGAGAAAGACAACCAGAAGTCTCAACAATAAACAGTAAAAATTGAAAGTGAAAGCCTACCTCTACCTTTGTCATCCCTGCTTCATTTTGAGGATCTCTTTGTTAATAATACTTAGGTGGGCAGAAGAATGGCCACCCAAAGACCTCCCTCTCTTAGGCATGATTATAAGAATATCCCTGCAATGAATATGGCAAATACTGCAAAATCCCCACTGTGTTGTTACTAAGCTTAGCTCGCTCTTTCTTGGGGACTTGGAGAGAAGCCTATTTATTCACTTGAGCATTCTAGATATCATTGACATTTTCTTTGTGCCTCAGGCTGTTGTAGGGTGAGGACTTTTAATAGGGGAGTTAACTGCCTGAATGTCAAAAAACTTCAATATCCACATGCTTTACCAGCAAATAAATGCACGTGTTTTTATACTTTCAGGTGGATCTGTGAGCAGGTCACATATTAATGAGTTGTGTATGGGGATGGGGAGGGTGGAGTGGGGCCTTGAGTGAAATTTCTAACTCCTGCTGGTTTCCCTACATTTGAATATTGATAATTAGACTCCACCTAGGGATTATGGTGATGGGGGAATGGATTGAAGGCTCACAGAACAACCTTGGTAATAATATACTTATACTACCTTATATTCTGTGTACTTCAAAGCCCAAATTGAAATCCATTGAGCATAGGTGTCAGAATGGGAATTGCTGGATCCATCAGAATTCAACTATTCTTGTCTCCAGATTTATTCTGGTGATTAGAAATGGTGGTTAGCTGCCAGGTTTCTCTTGTTGATTGCCACAGTGTCTTCAACTGAAAAATGGAGATAATAATAGTACCTCCCTCAGAGAGTTGTTGAGAGGATACATGAAGATAATGCATGTAAAAGACTTAGATCACTTCCTGGCACAGAGTATATCTTGCTCAAAGTGTCCTCTCACTGTCATTTTCAGCATCAATCATAATTTCATCTTGCTGGCTTTGGCCCAGTCTGTACAGGTAAAGTGAGGTTACCCCTAACCCCCAATTCCTTAGGTAGTGGAGTGGAAATGACTTCCCTTCTCTTGACATGCACCTAAAATGCTGAGTGATATACTGTGGGCTATAAATGAGGTGAAAGGCATTGGTAAGGAAAACAGTCTGGTATAGCAGAAAAAATTGTTATAGGTAAGTGACATCCAGGTTTTGTTCCTAGATCTTATGTTTAACCTTAGAAAGGTGACAGAAAAAGGAAAGTATCAGATATGAGCACCCTCTATAGTTGACATGATGTACTATTGTTATGTTTATGTTCTCACATATTATATGTCCCTTTTACCTAAGCTATGAGGTTACTGAACTCCATGAGGTTAAAATGACTAGTCCAATTCTCTTGCAGAGGGTCAGACCTATTCAGCCTCCCAAGGTCATCTCTTGGGTCTTTTTGTTGGGGAGAAGGGAGATGTTCAATCTGGATATTTCAAAGTGATTCTCAGATGTGCTGTAGGATTTTTGCAAGGTCAGCTGGGGTTTCAGTACCATTTAGCAGAATTTCTTTCCCACTCCACATACATACTATTTTAAAACTTTATTTCTCTCTTATGCCCCAAATTCAGAGATGACCTCCACTACCTGAGCTCATGATGCTGCCTCCAACTTCTCTGAGCACATTTGCGCTTTCAGAGTAGTTACTTTAATAGTTCAACTCACTCTCTTATACTCATCCCTGATTATACATCTTATGATTATCTTCCTTCTATTCTCAAAAGCAAAATGCCAAATATTATAATATTTACTGAGTTTTTACTATGTGCCAGGAACTTTACGTAAATTAATCCTCACAACACTTTGAAGTGGGTACTATTCCTATTCGTATTTTATACATAAGGACACAGAGCATTTGTTATCGATTGAATTGTTCCCCCACTTTGCCCTCCATCCAAGTTTATAACATTCATATCTTTAAGCCCCAACTCCCAATGTGATGATATTTAGAAATATTGGCTGGTAATTAGATTTAGGTAAGGTCATAATGGTGGGCCCCTCTCATGATTAGTGTCTTTATAAGAAGAGATACCAGAGATCTTTCTCTATCTTTCTCTTCCACTCTGTGCCATGTTAGGGTATAGTAATCCCTTATTGGGGAACAGAATTGGCTAGCACCTTGATCTTCGACTTTCCTGTCTGCAGAACTGTGAGGAATAAATTTCTATTGTTTAAGTCACCTACTCTGTGTGATATTCTGCTTTTGGTAGCAGAAGCAGAATAATACAATTTGTCTGAACTTAAACAGCTATCACAAGAAGAAACTACCACTCAATTCCTGGTCTAACTTTAATCACTCTGCCACATGGCAACACAAAGATTTCTTTTTTTTTCTGATCAGTCTAAGGCCTCCACCAGGGTTCTGATCTCCAGTCCAGCTTTTAGCATCTTTAGAACTTACACTGTCATATTCTTTCTTGGATTTTCTTTTTTTTTCCCATTTATTTTATTGCATTTTAGGTTTTGGGGTACATGCAAAGAACATGCAAGATTGTTGCATAGGTACACACGTGACAGTGTGATTTGCTGCCTTCCTCCCCATCACTAACATATGGCATCTCTCCCCTTGCTATCTCTCCCCAACTCCCCAGCCCCCACCATCCCTCCCCTATTTCCCCCCAACTGACCCCATTGAGTAGTGCTCCCCTCTCTGTGCCCATGTGTTCTCATTGTTCAACACCCGCCTATGAGTGAGAACATGCAGTGTTTGATCTTCTGCTCTTCTGTCAGTTTGCTGAGAATGATAGTTTCCAGGTTCATCCATGTCCCTACAAAGGACCCAAACTCATCGTTTTTGATGGCTGCATAATATTCCATGGTGTATATGTGCCACATTTTCCCTATCCAGTCTATCGTTGATGGGCATTTGGGTTGGTTCCAGGTCTTTGCTATTGTAAGCAGTGCTGCAATGAACATTCGTGTGCACGTGTCCTTATAGTAGAACGATTTGTAATCCTTTGGATATATACCCAGTAATGGGATTGCTGGGTCAAATGGAATTTCTATTTCTAGATCCTGGAAGAATCGCCACACTGTCTTCCACAATGGTTGAACTAATTGACACTCCCATCAACAGTGTAAAAGTGTTCCTATTTCTCCACATCCTCTCCAGCATCTGTTGTCTCCAGATTTTTTAATGATCACCATTCTAACTGGCGTGAGATGGTATCACAATGTTGTTTTGATTTGCATTTCTCTGATGACTAGTGATGATGAGCATTTTTTCATATGTTTGTTGGCCTCATGTATGTCTTCTTTTGTAAAGTATGTGTTCATATCCTTTTACCACTTTTGAATGGGCTTGTTAGTTTTTTTCTTGTAAATCTGTTTTAGTTCTTTGTAAATTCTGGATATCAGCCCTTTGTCAGATGGATAAACTACAAAAAATTTTTCCCATTCTGTTGTTTGCCAATTCACTCTAATGACTGTTTCTTTTACTGTGCAGAAGCTGTGGAGTTTGGTTAGGTCCCATGTGTCTATTTTGGCTTTTGTTGCCAATGCTTTTGGTGTTTTGGTCATGAAGTCTTGCCTACGTCTATGTCCTGAATGGTTTTGCCTAGATTTTCTTCTAGGGTTTTTATGGTGTTAGGTCTTATGTTTAAGTCTTTAATCCATCTGGAGTTAATTTTAGTGTAAGGTGTCAAGAAGGGGTCCAGTTTGTGCTTTCTACACATGGCTAGCCAGTTTTCCCAACACCATTTATTAAACAGGGAAACCTTTCCCCATTGCTTGTTTTTGTCTGGTTTGTCAAAGATCAGATGGTTGTAGATATGTTGTATTGCCTCCGAGACCTTTGTTCTGTTCCATTGGTCTATATCTCTGTTTTCGTACCAGTACCATGCTGTTTTGATCACTGTAGCCTTGTAGTACAGTTTGAAGTCCGGTAGTGTGATGCCTCCTGCTTTGTTCTTTTTGCTTAGAATTGACTTTGCTATGTGGGCTCTCTTTCAGTTCCATATGAAGTTTAAGGTGTTTTTTTCCAGTTCTGTGAAGAAGGTCATTGGTAGCTTGATGGGGATAGCATTGAATCTGTAAATTACTTTGGGCAGTATGGCCATTTTCACAATATTGATTCTTCCTAACCATGAACATGAAATGTTTCTCCATCTGTTTGTGTCTTCTCTTATTTCGTTGAGCAGTGGCTTGTAGTTCTCCTTGAAGAGGTCCTTTACATTCCTTGTTAGTTGTATTCCTAGGTATTTTATTCTCTTTGTGGCAATTGTGAATGGAAGTTTGTTCTTGATTTGGCTCTCCTTAAGTCTGTTATTGGTGTATAGGAATGCTTGTGATTTTTGCACATTGATTTTGTATCCTGAGACTTTGCTGAACTTGCTTATCAGTTTCAGGAGCTTTTGGGCTGAGACGATGGGGTCTTCTAGATATACAATCATGTAGTCTGCAATTTGAGACAATTTGACTTCCTCCTTTCCTATTTGAATACCCTTTATTTCTTTTTCTTGCCTGATTGCTCTGGCTAGAACTTCCATTACTATATTGAATAGGAGTGGTGAGAGAGGGCATCCTTGTCTAGAGCCAGATTTCAAGGGGAATGCTTCCAGATTTTGCCCATTCAGTATGATATTGGCTGTTGGTTTGTCATAAATAGCTTTTATTATTTTGAGATACGTTCCATCAATACCTAGTTTATTGAGGGTTTTTAGCATAAAGTGCTGTTGAATTTTGTCAAAGGCCTTCTCTGCATCAATTGAGATAATCATGTGGTTTTTGTCTTTGGTTCTGTTTATGTGGTGAATTACGTTTATAGACTTGCGTATGTTCAACCAGCCTTGCATCCCTGGGATGAAGCCTACTTGATCATGGTGGATAAGCTTTTTGATGTGCTGTTGCAATCGGCTTGTCAGTATTTTATTGAAGATTTTTGCATCTGTGTTCATCATGGATATTGGCCTGAAGTTTTCTTTTCTTGTTGAGTCTCTGCCGGGTTTTGGAATCAGGATCATGTTGGTCTCATAAAATGATTTGGGAAGAATTCCCTCTTTTTGTATTGTTTGGGATAGTTTTAGAAGGAATGGTACCAGCTCCTCTTCGTATGTCTGGTAGAATTCGGCTGTGAACACGTCTGGACCTGTGCTTTTTTGGGTGGTAAGCTCTTAATTGCTGCCTCAACTTCAGACCTTGTTATGGGTCTGTTCAGGGTTTCGGCTTCTTCCTGGTTTAGGCTTGGGAGGAGGCAAGTGTCCAGGAATTTATCCATTTCTTCCACGTTTATTAGTTTATTTGCATAGAGTTGTTTGTAATAATCTCTGATGATGGTTTGAACTTCTGTGGAATCTGTGGTGATATCCCCTTTATCATTTTTTATTGCATCAATTTGGTTATTCTCTCTTTTCTTTTTTATTAATCTGGCTAGTGGTCTGTCTATTTTGTTGATCTTTTCAAAAAACCAGCTCCTGGATTTATTGATTTTTTGAAGGGTTTTTTGTGTCTCTATCTTTTTCAGTTCTGCTCTGATCTTAGCTCTTTCCTGTCTTCTGCTAGACTTAGAGTTTTTTTGATCTTGCTCCACTAGCTCTTTCAATTTTGACGATAGGGTGTCATTTTTTAATCTCTCCTTGTTTCTCATGTGGGCACATATTGCTATACCTTTTCCTCTAGAGACTGCTTTAAATGTGTCCCAGAGACTCTGGTATGTTGTGTCTTCATTCTCGTTGGTTTCGAAGAACAACTTTATTTCTGTCTTCATTTCATTGTTTATCCAGTCAACATTCAAAAGCAAGTTGTTCAGTTTCCATGAAACTGTGTGGTTCTGTTTTAGTTTTTGAATTCTGAGTTCTGACTTTATTGCTCTGTGGTCTGAGAGATTGTTTGTTATGATTTCCGTTCTTTTGCATTTGCTGAGGGGTGATTTACTCCCAATTATGTGGCGAATTTTAGAGGAGGTGTGATGTGGTGCTGAGAAGAATGTATATTCTGTGGATTTGGGGTGGAGAGTTCTGTAAATATCTATTAGGTTTGCTTGGTCCAGGTCTGAGTTCAAGTCCTGGATGTCCTTGTTAATTTTCTGTCTGGTTGATCTGTCTAATATTGACAATGCAGTGTTAAAGTCTCCCACTATTATTGTGTAGGAGTCTAAGTCTCTTTGTAAGTTATTAAGAACTTGCCTTATGTATCTGGGTGCTCCTTTATTGGGTGTGTATATATTTAGGATCGTTAGCTCTTCTTGTTGCATTGATCCTATTACCATTACGTAATGTCCTTCTTTGTCTCTTTTGATCTTTGTTGTTTTAAAGCCTAATTTATCAGAGATGCGAATTGCAAACTCCTGCTTTTTTTTGCTCTACATTTGGTTGGTAAATCTTCCTCCATCATTTTATTTTGAGCCTTTGTGTATCCCTGCATGTGAGATGGGTTTCCTGGATATAGCACACAAATGGGTTTTGGCTTTTTATCCCATTTGCCAGTCTGTGTCTTTTGATTAGGGCATTTTGTCCCTTTACATTTAGGTTTAATACTGTTATGTGTGAATTTGATACTGCCATTTTGGTGCTAGCTGGCTGTTTTGCCCATTAGTTGATGCAGATTCTTCATTGTGTTGATTCTCTTTACCATTTGGCATGTTTTTGGAGTGGCTGGTACTGGTTGTTGCTTTATATGTGTAGAGCCTCTTTCAGGAGTTCTTGTAAAGCTGGCCTGGTGGTGACGAAATCTCTGAGTACTTGCATGTTCACAAAGGATTTTATTTTTCCCTCACTTATGAAGCTTAGCTTGGCCGGATAGGAGATTCTGGGTTGAAAGTTCTTTTCTTTAAGGATGTTGAATATTGTCTCCCACTCTCTTCTGGCTTGTAGGGTTTCTGCTGAGAGATCTGCTGTGAGTCTGATGGGCTTCCCTTTGTGGGTAAGCCGACCTTTCTCTCTGGCTGCCCTTAGTATTTTCTCCTTCATTTCAATCCTGGTGAATCTGACGATTATGTGCCTTGGGGTTGCTCTTCTTGACGAATATCTTTGTGGTGTTCTCTGTATTTCCTGGACTTGAATATTTGCCTGCTTTGCTAGGTTGGGGAAGTTTTCCTGGATAATATCCTGAAGAGTATTTTCCAGCTTGGATTCATTCTCTTCAACGCATTCAGGTACACCTATCAAACGTAGATTAGGTCTTTTCACATAGTCCCACATTTCTTGGAGACTTTGTTCATTCCTTTTTACCCTTTTTTCTCTATTCTTTCCTTCTCGTTTTATTTCATTGAGTTGATCTTCAACCTTTGTTATCCTTTCTTCTGCTTGGTCAATTCAGCTGTTTATACTTGTGCATGCTTCACGAAGTTCTCGTATTATGTTTTTCAGCTCATCAGTTCGCTTATATTCCTCTCTAATTTGTCCATGCTCGTTAGCATTTCCTCAAATCTTTTTTAAGGTTCTTAGTTTCTTTGCATTGGGTTAGAACATTTTCTTTTTTTTTTTCTTTTTTTTTTTTTTTAGACAGAGTTTCGCTCTTGTTGCCCAGGCTGGAGTGTAATGGCGCGATCTCGGCTCACCGCAACCTCCGCCTCCTGGGTTCAGGCAATTCTCCTGCCTCAGCTTCCAGAGTAGCTGGGATTACAAGCACGTGCCACCATGCCCAGCTAATTTTTTGTATTTTTAGTAGAGACGGGGTTTCACCATGTTGACCTCGTGATCCACCCGCCTTGGCCTCCCAAAGTGCTGGGATTACAGGTGTGAGCCTCCGCGCCCGGCCTAGAACATGTTCTTTTAGTTCACAGAAGTTTCTTACTACCCACCTGCTGAAGTCTGATTCTGTCATTTCATCACACTCGTTCTACATCCAACCTTGTTCCCTTGCTGGTGAGGAGTTGTGATCCCTTGTAGGAGGAGAGGTGTTCTCGTTTCGGGTATTTTCATCCTTTTTGCGCTGGTTTTTTCCCATCTTTATGGATTTATCCACCTGTCGTCTTTGTAGTTGCTGGTTTTCAGATTATGTCTCTGAGTGGACGTTCTGTTTGTTGATGATGAGGTTATTTCTGTTTCTTGGTTTTCCTTCTGACAGTCTGGCCCCTCTGCTGTAGGTCTGCTGAGGTCCACTCCAGGCCCTGCTTTCCTGAGGATCATCTGCAGCAGCCTCCGCACTTTCACTGGGAGCGGCAATCCTGAGCTGTTCTTAAACCACCATCTTGGATCCTGCCCTGGATGAGACTTTTGAAGGGTAGAAGGGGTCACTTATCAGGCATACAATTCCCCCACATTAGATGATCTCTTTCTTGGATTTTCAAGTTTATTTTCAATTGTCTCCTTCCTTCCTTAGGCATATATACTCTTATCTCTCTCATCTTAAACAGCATCACAGTACTCTGTCCCCTAGGAAACTCTCTTAATTACCAAAATCAGTGCATTCTGTTCAATTGCTATGTTTAGTGATATTATTTTAATGTTTGACATTGTTGAGCTTATTTTTGGGGAAACACTTCTCTTGAGTTACTAGCAGGCCATTATTCTATGCTGATATTCCTCGTTCTTTGCTTCTTGGTTGTCTGCTGAAATTCATCTTACTTAAATATTAATGTTTCCTAGGATTCAGTTCTTGGTCCTCTTATCTCCTTTTTTTTACAGCCACAATCCCAGAAATCTCATTTGCTCTCACATCACTATAGTGCTGATGAGTCCAGGTTCTATACATGTGATCCAAACCATTGTGCAGAGTATGGCTTGCTCCTGCCTTCATTCAGGTGTATTTTTGTTGCTGTGTTCACATGATAGTTCCTTAAATGGTTTGGTTCCGTGCCCCTACTCAAATACCATGTTGAATTGTAATTCCCAGTATTGGGGGTGGGACCTGGTGGGAGGTAATTGGATCATGGGAATGAATTTCTCCCTTGCTGTTCTCATGATAGTGAGCGAGTTCTCACGTGATGGTTGTTTAAAAGTCTGTAGCACTTCTCCCTTTACTGTCTGTCTCTCGCTCCTGCTCCACTATGGTAAGACATGCTTGCTTCACCTTTGCCTTCTGCCATGATTGTAAGGCTCCTAAGGCCTGCCAGCCATGATTCCTGGATAGCTAGTAGAACTTTGAGTCAAGTAAACATATTTTCTTCATAAATTACCCAGTCTCAGGTAGTTCTTTATAGGAGGGTGAGAACAAACTAATACAGAAAATTGGTACCAAAGTAGTGAGACATTGCTGTAAAGATACTTGCAAATGTGGAAGTGACTTTTCAACTGAGTAATGGAAAATGTTTGGAACAGTCTGGAGGGCTGAGAAGAAGAAAGGAAAATGTGGGAAAATTTGAAACTTTCTACCAAAATGCTAATAGTGGTATAAACAGTAAAGTCCAGGCTGAGGTGGTCTCAAGTGGAGATGAGGAGCTTGTTGGGAAGTAAGTAAAGGTTATACTTGCTATGCTTTAGCAAAGAGACTGATGGCCTTGTGTCCCTGCTCTAGATATCTGTGGAATTTTGAACTTGAGAGAGATGATTTAGGGTGTCTTGCATAAGGAATTTCTAAGCAGCAAAACATTCAAGACTTCACCTAGCTGCTTCTAATAGCATATGCTCGTATGCATTTGCAAAGAGATGGTGTGAGATTGGAACTTATATTTGAAATGTAAGCAGAGAATAAAGGTTTAGAAAATTACAGCCTGACTATGTGGTGGAAAAGAAAAATCCATTTTCTTGGGAGAAATTAAAGCCTGCAGAAATTTGTATAAGTAAAGAGGATCCAAATGTTAACAGCTAAGACAATGAAAAAAAATACCTCAAACGCATTTCAGAGACCTTCATAGCAGCCCCTCTTATCACAGGCCTGGAGATTAGGAGAGAAAAAATGGTTTCATGGGTTGTCTTAGGGCACCACTACTCTGTGCAGCCTTAGGACATGGCATCCTGTGTCACAGCTGCTACAGCTTCAGCCATGGCTAAAAGGGACCAAGGTACAGCTTGGGCCATTGCTTCAGCAGGTGCAATATTCAAGCCATGGCAACTTCCACATGGCGTTGAGCCTGTGGGTTCACAGAAAGCAAGAGTTGAAGTTTGGGATCCTCTGCCCACATTTCAGAATATGTATCAAAACACCTGGATGTTCAGGCAGAAGTCTGTTGCAGAGGCAGAAACCTTATGGGGAACCTCTACTAGGGCAGTGTGGGGAGAAAACATGGGGTTGGAGCCCCCACACATAGTCCCCACTGAGGCCCTGCCTAGTGGAGCTGTGAGAAGAGAGCCACCATCTCCAGACACCAGAATGGTAGATCCACTGACAGCTTGCATTGTGCACCTGGAAAAGCTGCAGGCACTCAATGTTACCCTGTGAGAGCAGCTGCAGAAGCTATAATCCCCATAGCTACAGGGGCAGAGCTACCCAAGGTCTTGGAAGCCCACCTTTTGCATCAGTGTGTCCTGGATATGAAGAATGGAGTTAAAATCATTTTGGAGCTTTAAGACTTAATTACTGCCCTGTTGGGTTTTGGACTTGCATGGAGAATATAGAGCTTTTATTCAGCCAATTTCTTTCTTTTGGAATGGGGGCATTTATCCAATGCCTATATCCCCATTATATGTTGGAAGTAATTAATGTGCTTTTTATTTTCCAGGATCATAGGTGGAAGGGACTTGTCTTGTCTCAGATGAGACTTTAGATTTGGACTTTTAAGTTAATGCTGCAATGAGTTAAGACTTTGGGGGACTGCTGGGAAGGCATGACTATGTTTTGAAATTTGAGAAGGACGTGAGATTTGCGAGGGGCCAGGGACAGAATGATGTGGTTAGGCTTTGTGTCTCCACCCAAATCCCATGCTGTATTTTAAACCTCAGTGTTGGAGAAGGGGCCTTATTGGAGGTTATTGGATCATCTCAGTGGAGTTCCTACTTGCTAGTCTCATGATAATGATTATGTTCTCACAAGATCTGGTTGTTTAAAAGTATGTAGAACTTCCCCCTTTTCTCTCTCCTGCTTTAGCCATGTGATATTTGCTTGCTTTCCCTTCATCTTCCATGATTTTAAGTAAGTTTCCTGAGGCCTCCCAACTATGCTTCCTGTATAGCCTGTGGAACTGTGAGTCAATTAAACCTCTTTTGTTCATAAATTGCCCAGTCTGAGGTAGTTATTTATAGCAGTGTGAGAACGGACTAATAAAAATCCTCAGAGAGGAATTCTCTGGCTAGGCAATAAAAAAATGACACCACTGCCCACTGTCTAAAATTGCAGATTTCTCCTTTTTTAAAAGATGTATCACCACCTGATTTTATAATCTATATTCATTTGTTTATTTCTTTGTTTTCTATTTCCCTAACTAAATGAATACTTCAGGAAGAGACTACAAAAAAGTGATAGATTCTAAGACATAGAATCTAAAGCAAACTGCCTGATTTGAATTTCATCTTTGTCACTTACTAAATTTGTAAACTTGGACAAGACACTAAACTCCATGCTGTTTCCATATTTATAAAATTGAATACGGCCAAGATGGCCAACTAGAAACAGCTGTGGTCTAAGGCTCCCACACCCTCATGAACCCATGCCACCAGGGCCTTGGGTCCCTAGCACAGAGCTGTGCAGATTCTCAGTGACCATTTGGCTGAAGACTGCCTAAAAGAGTTCCCAGAGGAGAGGCAGCAGCCATCACTGTGGCTGCCTGTTGCTTAAGATGACTGAGCTCCCAGAGGGAGGGTGATAGCCATCACTGCAGCTCCAGTCTGCCATTTTTTCCCCTGTTGGTGCTAGGGAAGCTGGCTGGTTCAAAATCAAGAGGAATTCTTCACAGTGCAGCACAGTGACTGTGGCAGATCATGGCCATATTGCCTCTTTAGGCCAGACCCTGATCCATCCCTCCTCACTGTAAGGGGCCTCCCTGCAGGAATTTCGGCACTCCAGCCAATGGTTTAGGAAAAGAACTCTGATCTCCCTGGGACTGAGTCCCTGGGTGAAGGGGCAGCCACTGTCTTTGCAGGTCAGCAGACTTAGTCTTTCCCCCTGCTGGCTCTGAGGAATCTGGGCAGTTCAGATGAATGGGATTCCCACCTGTGCAGTGCACCCTTTCTGCAAAGGGGCAGATAGAGTGCTTTGTTAAGTGCACTTTGCTACCTGACTGAGTGAGACCCCCCCCAACAGGGGTCACCAGATACCTTATATAGGAGCGTTCCTGCCAGCATCAGGTTGGTGCCTCTCTGGGACTGAGATCCCAGAAGAAGAAGCAGGCAGTCATCTTTGCTGTTCTACAGCCTTCACTGGTGTTGCCTCCAGGTGTGAGAGGGACCCAGGTGAATAGGGTCTGGCATGACCCCCAGCAAACTGCAGAAGCCCTATGGAAGAGGGGCCTGACTATTAAAAGAAAAACAAAATAAAAAGCAATAACAACAGCACCAATAAGTAAGTCCCCACAAAAACCCAATCTAAAAATCAGCAGCCTGAAATATTTAAGCTAAATAAACCCATGAAGATAAGAAAGAATCAATAAAACAATGCTGAAAACTCAAAAAGCCCAAGTGCTTCTCCTCATCCAAATGATGGCAACACCTCTCCATCACTTGGTGGAGGCTGAGATGGAAGAACTGACAGAAGTAGGCTTCGGAAGGTGGATAATAATAAACTATGCTGAGCCAAAGGGTCATGTTGTAACCCAATGTGAAGAAGCTAAGAATGTGATAAAACATTACAGAAATTGTTAACCAGAATAACAAATTTAGAGAGGAATATAAATGACCTGATTGAGCTGAAAAATACAACACAGGAACTTCACAGTGCAACCACAAGTTTGAATAGCTGAATAGACCAAGTGGAGAGAAGAATTTCAGAGCCTGAAGATTATCTTGCTGAAATAACACTGGCAGACAAGATTAGAGAAAAAAGTATGAAAAGGAATCAACAAAACCTCCAAGAACTATGGGATTATCTAAAAAGACCAAACCTACTGCTGATTGGGATACCTGAAAGAGATGGGGAGAATGGAAACAGGTTAGAAAGCATGCTTCAGGTTATCATCGAGGGGAAATTGCCCTTGCCCCACCTAACAAGACAGGCCAACATTAAACTTCAGGAAAATTACAGAACCCCAGTAACGTACTCCATGAGAAGGTCAACTTCAAACCACATAATTATCAGATTCTCCAAGGTTGAAATGAAAGAAAAATGTTAAGGGCAGCCAGATAGAAAGGCCAGGTCACTTACAAAGGGAAGCCCATCAGACTAACAGTGGACCTCTCAGCAGAAACCTCACAAGCCAGAAGAGATTATGGACCAATATTCAACATTCTTAAAAAAGAGAATTTCCAACCCAGGATTTGATTTCATATCCAGCCAAACTAAACTTCATAAGTGAAAAGGAACTAAAATCCTTTTCAGACAAGCACATGCTGAGAGAATTTGTCACACCGGACCTGCCTTGCAAGATCTCCTGAAGGAAGCACTAAATATGGGAAGAAAACAAAAACAAAAACAAAAACTGTTACCAGACACTGCAAAAACACACTGAAATACAAAAACCAATGACACTATGAAACAACTACATCAACAAGTTTGCAAAATAAACAGCCAGCAACATGATGACAGGATCAAATTCACATAGAACAATATTTACCTTAAATGGAAATGGGCTAACTGCCCCAATTAGAAGACACAGAATAGCAAGCTGTATAGAGTCATGACCCATCTTACATTCCAAGACACACACAGGCTCAATATAAAAAGATGAAGGAAAATTTGCCAAGCAAATGGAAAGCAGAAATAGGCAGGAGTTGTAATCGTAGTTTCTGACAAAACAGACTTTAAACCAACAAAGATTAAAAATGACAAAGAAGGATATTACTTAATGGTAAAGGGATCAATTCAACAAGAAGAGCTAACTATTCTATATATATATATGCATCCAATATAGGAGAACTCATATTCATAAAACAAACTCTTAGAGACCTACAAAGAGATTTAGACTCACACACGATAATAGTGGGAGGTTTTAACACCCCACTGTCAATATTAGTCAAATCATCAGACAGAAAATTAACAGTGATATTCAAGACTGGAATTCAGCTCATGATCAAGTGGACCTGATAGATATCTACAGAACTGTCTATCCAAAAACAGCAGATTATATATTCTTCTCAGTGTCACATGTCACTTACTCTAAAATTGATCACATAATTGAAAGTAAAACACTCCTCAGCAAATGCAGAAGAACTGAAATCATAACAGTCTCTCAGACCATGGCATAATCAAATTAGAACTCAAGATTAAGAAATGAATTTAAAACCACACAACTAAATGGAAATTGAACAACCTGCTCTGTAATGACTCCTGGGTTAATAATGAAATTAAGGCAGAAATCAAGAATTTATTTGAAACCAATAAGAACAAAGAGATAATGTACCAGAGTCTCTGGGACACAGGTAAAGCAGTGTTAAGAGAGAAATTTAAAGGAGTACATGCTCACATCAAAAAGCTAGAAAGATCTCAAACTGACACATTTACATGACAACTAAAAAACCCGGAAAGCCAAGAGCAAGCAAACCCCAAACCAAGAAATAACCAAGAGCAGAGCAGCACTGAAGGAAATAGAGTGCAAAAAATTCTTCAATATTCAACATATCCTGAAGCTAGCTTTTCAAAATAATAATAAAAATTAATAAAATTAAACTGATTAATAAAATACAAGTAATATTTTTTCCAAAACATTTATTTCTTGAAATAAATTAAAAATAAAATTAGCTAGCTAGACTAATAAAGAAGAAAAGTGAGAAGAATAAAATAGACATAATAAAAAAATAATAAAGAGGATATCACGTGACCCCCACTGAAATACAAACAATCGTCATAGAACACCATAAACACCCCTATGCAAATAAACTAGAAAATCTAGAAGAAATGGGTAAATTCCTGGACACATACACCACCACCCCCAAGACTGAACCAGGAAGAAGCTGAATTCATGAATAGACTAATAATAAGTTCTGAAATTTAAATTAAGGCAGTAATAAATAGCCTATAAAAAATAAAATAATAATAATTAAAAAAAAGCCCAGGACCAGATGAACTTAGAGCTAAATTCTACCACAGGTACAAAGATAAGCTGGTACCATTTCTTCAGAACCTATCCCAAACAATGGGAAAAAGGAGACTGAGTCATCTGCCTAACTCATTTTATGAGATCAGCATCATACTGATAACAAAACCTGGCAGAGATACAACAGAAAAAGAAGACTTCAGGCTAATATCCCTGATGAACATCAATGCAAAAATCCTCAATAAAATACTGGTAAACAAAATCCAGCAGCACATCAAAAAGCATATCCGCCATGATCAAGTTGGCTTCATCCCCAGGATGCAAGCCTAGTTCAACATATGCAAATCAACAAATGTAATTCACATAAACAGAACTAAAGACAAAAACCACATGATTATCTCAGTAGACACAGAAAAGGCCTTCAATAAAATTCAAAATCTCTTCATGTTAAAAACTCTCAATTAATTGGGTATTGATGGAACATACCTCATAATAATACGAGCCATTTATGACAAACCCACAACCAATATTATACTGAATGAGCAAAAGCTGGAAGCATTCCCCTTGAAAACTGGCACAAGACAAATATGCCCTCTCTCGTCACTCCTATTCAACATAGTATTGGAAGTTCTGTACAGTGCTATCTGGAAAGAGAAAGAAATAACATATATTCAAATAGGAAGACAGGAAGTCAAGCTGTCTCTGTTTGCAGGTGACATGATTCTATATCTAGAAAACCTCATCATTTCAGCCCAATAGCTTCTTAAGGTGATAAGCAACTTCAACAAATTCTCAGAATACAAAATCAATGTGCAAAAATCACAAGCATTCCTGTACACCACTAATAGACAAACACAGAGCCAAATCATGAATGGGCTCCATTTCACAATTGCTACAAAGAGAATAAAATACCTAGGAATGCAGCTAACAAGGGAAGTAAACGACCTCTTCAAGGACAACTAAAAATCACTGCTTAAGGAAATCAAAGGGCACAAAGAAATGGGAAAACATTTCATGCTCATAGATAGGAAAAATTAATATCATGAAAAAGGCCATACTGCCCGAAATAATTTATACCATCAATGCTATTCCCATTAATCTACCATTGATGTTCTTCACTGAATTAGAAAAGATATTTTAAGATTTATTAGGAACCAAAAAAGAGCCTATATAGCCAAGACAATTCTAAGCAAAAAGAACAAAGCTTGAGGCATCATGCTACCCAACCTCAAACTATACTACGAGGGTGTAGTAACCAAAACAGCATGGTATTGGTACCAAAAGATACACATAGACCAATGGAATACAATAGAGATCTCAGAAATAAGATCACACATCTACAAAAATCTGATCTTTGACAAACCTGACCAAAACAAGAAATGAGGAAAGGATTCCCTAATTAATAAATGGCACTGGGAAAACTGGCTAGCCATAAGCAGAAAATTGAATCTGGACCCCTTCCTTGTACCTTATGCAAAAGTTAATTCAAGATGAACTAAAGACTTAAACGTAAAGCCAAAAACTATAAGGAACCCTAGAAGAAAATTCTAGGCAATACCATTCAGGACATAGCCATTGGTGAAGACTTCGTGATGAAAAGTTCAAAAACAACAGATGCTCAAGAGGATATGGAGAAATAGGAACACTTTTACACTATTGATGGGAGCGTAAATTAGTTCAACCATTGTGGAAGACAGAGTGGTGATTTCTCAAGGATCTAGAAATAGAAATACCATTTGACCCAGCAATCCCATTACTAGGTATATACCCAGAGGATTGTAAATCATTCTATTATAAAGGCACATGCACACGTATGTTCATTGTGGCACTATTTACAATAGCAAAGTATTGAAGCCAACCCAACTGCCCATCAGTGACAGACTGGATAAAGAAAACATGGCACATATACACCACAGAATACTATGCAGCCATAAAAAACGATGAGTCCATGTCCTTTGCAGGGACATGGATGAAACTGGAAACCATCATTCTCAGCAAACTGACACAAGAACAGTAAACCAAACACCACACGTTTTCACTTATAAGTGGGTGGTTGAACAATGAGAACACATGAACACGGGGAGGGGAACATCACACACTGGGGCCTGTTGGGAGGTAGGGAGCTAGGGGAAGGATACTACGGGGTGGGGGAATTGGGAAGGGATAACATTAGGAGAAATATCCAATGCAGGTTATGGGGGAAGGGATGCAGCAAACCACCATGGCATGTGTATACCTATGTAACAATCTTGCACAATCTGCATATGTATCGCAGAACTTAAAGTATAATTAGAAAAAAAAAAGAAAAGATCAAAAGCACTACAACAAAAGCAAAAATTGACAAATATGATATAAGTATACTGAAGAGCTCTGCACAAAGAAATGACCATCAGTATGAGCAGGAAATCTATAGAATGGGAGAAAAGTTTTGCAATGTATCCATCTGACAAAGGTCTCATATCCAGCATCTACAAGGAACTTAAACACATTTATAAGAATAAAATGCTACAGTTTTTTTCTCATGGTGTTAAAGATGGTCATTTATATACAATTTCGTCAAACATACTGATTTGTCTCTATGCAAAAAATCCAGTTAATGTGTCAAGCGTCGTTTTGTCTATTAAGTTTTCTGCTAACTTTTATACCAACTGTCTTGCAATGGGTATAATTCCCTAAAGAGTATCTCAAAGACAAAAATTAAATCCTGGTCGTCTTTATGTTTGTGACATAAAATAGTACTTAAATTTAAAAACAAACAGCATTTTGAATGAGTAACTAAATAACTGAATAAGTGCCTCTCTAAAAACAGTTACTTGCCTTCTTAATCACTCTCCTTTACTGATCCATGTCATTCCATTTTTGGAGAGAAAGAGGGGGCAGCACGTCATGGTGGCTAGGAACAAGGACTCAGGAAGCAAGGTGATGTGTATTTGATGGCTGGCTCTGCTGCTTGCTAGCCAAAGGTCTGCAGGCAAGATTGTAACTTTCTCTAAGGCATGTCTGTAAAATTTAGTCCATAGTGGTCCCATGAGGCTATTTTGATGACTGGTTGAGATAATTCTTATAAAGTCCTGAGCATAGTACCTGGCATCTAAAAGTCTTCAGCAAATGTTAGCTATTATTATTATTCTCTAACTGTACTTTTACCACTATTTCCCCAGGATATAGGCAGGATAGGAAACACAACGGGTAATATATTCTACCCAGATCTAGTCCTTACAATAACCATATGTTGCTCTTATTATTTTTATTTACAGAAATTAACTCCCGCAGTGGGTAAAAATTTACCCAAGGTCACGTAGCTGGTCAGTGAGAGAGGTGAGACCTGAATCCAGAACCAATGAACCCCTTGTCTCAATTACTTCTTTAAAACTACAAGGGTGATCTTTTTGTTGCCATTTCTGTGGAGACACTTTTATCTTTATTAAGTCTATGCATTTGCCTAGCTAACAAAAATAACTAAAATGGTTATTACACTGAGCCACTAACACAAGTTCTTCTTTTATTTTACTTGTGCTCATAACCTTCTTAATTCCAGCTTGCAAGCCTGCTTACACAATGCAGGAAATACTTGGTTTTGTGGTCACTTTCTAGAAAGTTAATCATAGCAACTATAAAATTATTAGCAGTAACACTGGATTACTGAAAGTCTGTGTAACCCTTAACTTCTAGTTTCCATTTTTATTAGCTTTTTTTTATGCTGAGAGCATTCTTGGTCCCATTTTACAGTGTGGTAAACTAGTACAGAAAGGTCAATCTCTCTATATTACTCCTTGAGTTGGTTACAAAAGCAAGATTACCATTACTCCAATGCTTCAAGGTGTGGTGAATTGCTTTACTACTATGTCTCCCACCCACATAATTTAGTTAGGATCAACTAATTGCAAAATGGCCAAAAAGAGTCTTTTATTTTTGTTTTATTTTACTTTAAGTTCTGGGATACATATCCAGAATGTGCAGGTTTGTTACATTTGTATATGCATGTGATCGTGGTTT
This sequence comes from Sapajus apella, assembly GCF_009761245.1. Lineage (NCBI taxonomy): Eukaryota > Metazoa > Chordata > Mammalia > Primates > Cebidae > Sapajus > Sapajus apella. The sequence continues at coordinate 17,362,203 of NW_022436976.1, read as the reverse complement.
TCTGCACCTATTGACCAGTACTCTAAGTTCCCTCCCCTGGTCCTTTACCCTACAACAGGCACTGGTATGTGTTGTTCCCTTCCTGTGTCCATGTGTCCTCATTGTTCAACTCCCACTTATGAGTGAGAACATGTGGTATTTTGTTTTCTGTTCCTCTGTTAGTTTGTTGAGGATGATGGCTACCAGTTTCATCCATGTCCCTGCAAAGAATATGATTCCTTTTTATGGCTGCATAGTATTTCATGGTGTATATGTCCCACATTTTCTTTATCCAGTCTATTATTGGTGAGCATTTGAGTTGATTCCATGACTTTGCTATTGTAAATAGTGCTGCAATAAACATGTGTGCTTGTGTCTTTATAGTAGAATGATTTATAATTCTTTGAGTAAATACCCAGTAATGGGATTGGTGGGTGGAATAGTATTTCTAGTCCTAGATCCTGAGGAATCACCATACTATCTTCCAAAATGGTTGAACTTATTTACATTTCTACCAAGAGTATAAAAGTGTTCCTATTTCTCCACAATCTCACCAGCATCTATTCACAGACTGAATGCTATTCCCATCAAACTACCATTGACATTCTTCACAGAATTAAAAAAAATTGACTTTAAATTTCATAGGGAATCAAGGAAAATTCTTTATAGCCAAAACAATCCTAAGCAAAAGGAACAAAGCTGGAGGCATCATGCTACCTGACTTTAAACTATACTACAAGGCTATAGTAACCAAGACAGCATGGCACTAGTAACAAAACAGACATACAGACTAATGGAACAGGAGAGAGAACTCAGAAATAACACCACACATCTACAACCATCTGATCTATGACAAACATGACAAAAACAAACAATGGGGAAAGAATCTCCTGTTCATTAAATAGTGCTGAGAAAACTGGCTAGCGATATGCAGAAACTGAAACTGAACCCCTTCTTTACATCTTATACAAAAATTAACTCAAGATAGATTGAAGACTTAAATGTAAAACCCAAAAACATAAAATCCCTAGAAGAAAACCTAGGCAATTCCATTCAGGACATAGGCATGAGCAAAGACTTCATGACTAAAACACCACAAACAATTGCAACAAAAGCCACAATTGATAAATGTGATCTAATTAATGAGCATCTGCACAGCAAAAGAAACTAGCATCAGAGTAAACAGGCAACCTACAGAATGGGAGAAAGTTTTCACAATCTACCCCTCTGACAAAGGTCTAATATCCAGAATTTACAAGGCACTTAAACAAATTTATAAAAACAAACAAACAAAAAACAAAACACCCCATCAGAAAGTGGGCAAAGGATTTGAACAGACACTTCTCAAAAGAAGACATTTACCTAGCCAACAAACATATGAAAAAAAGCTCAACATCACTGATCATTAGAGAAATGCAAATCAAAACCACAATAAGATACTATCTCATGCCAGTCAGAATGACAATTATTATTTCTATTTGCAGAAATTAAGCCCTGGAGTGGGTAATAAGTAGCCCAAGATCATACAGCTGGCAAATAGTAGAGATGAGAATTGTACTCAGAATCATTGGTCCCAAGACAGAAGTGTAATAATACTGACATAGTCCAGGAATTTTAAGCCTCATGCTCTAAGTTATTTGATTGGGTTAGTTTTTGCTCTTTTGTTCTACTGCTTATACCCAACTCATTTCTTTCTCTTTCTATCTTGTGCTGTTAATAGGGCTCTCTTCTTTTTCCTCAATTATAATGTAAATTTCATGAGCATGGGAAGTTTTGTGTGTTTCATTTTCTATTGAACATCCAGAACCTAGAGTTTTGTGGCACATAGTAGGAACTAAATACATTAATAAGCTTGTTGGACAGATTTATGTAGACTTGTGGGGATTTTTCTTTTTTTCTTTTTTTCTTTTTTTTTGTCTAGAGGTGCAATGTCAAATGGTGAAAGTTTCGAATTTTAAGAAATGCCTAATGTCAATAGATGACTATATCTGTATCCACACCTTTTGTGATGTGACCTTCCAGTTCCTCTCATTAATGGAGAGAAAATTATTTTCCCACTTTTTCACTTTGGATTCAGCTACATGATTTGTTTTGGTTAATAGAATGAGGAAGAAACAACATGGAATCATCTTTGAGCTTAGGTCTCAAGAGGCTTTGTATGATTTCTTCTGTTTTGTGCCTTCACTATGAGCAGTAGATGGATTGGATAGCCTGATACTCCAAGGAAGATGAGAGGCACAGGGAACAGGCAAGACTACATGCTGTAGTGTGGAGCAGAGCTACTACATGAGCTCAGCTCCACTGATCTCCAGCCAACACAAAGACATTTAAGCAACAATAAACACCGTTATTTTAAACCATGGACTTTTGGGATACTTTGTTATGAAGTATTTTCACAGAAACTGTTAACCAATATACCTTATTTACTGATGATCATGCATTTAAGAATGTATATAAAATATTCTGTGATATCATATAATTAAGCCACTGTCTGCATATAGTGATATGCCACCTGAGTTAACAAATTCTGACAGAAGTAAAGCCATAAAAATTAAAGATAGATATAGTTAAATATTTTTGAGCAATGCCAATGTATTTGGTACCACTAAATTAATTTTAGGGAAGTTGCAGATAAAACAAATTTGATCTGCCCTCACTTGAAATGATTTAATGTATTATGGTTATTATAATACAGTATCACTGGAATGCTTATCCACGCAGAAGATGAGTAAAGAGATAGCATAAATGCCAGTATATTATGATTTCATTTTACTTTAGAAAATTGGATGATAAACATCGTGCACTCTTATAAAGTATGATAAAATTCTCTAATAATTTTCAAGAAAAATATTTTTAAAGATTTTATAAAAATATAATTGATAAGAAAAGTATACATAGATAAATTTCAGAGATTCTTCTATTTCACCTCATAACTACTTGAAATGAGCTTCACTATTCTTGGGAGCAAAGAGGAACAGGTACTCCAAGGAAGGTATGATAAGCAAAAGACTGCAATTCCCAGGTAACTTCTGCAGGTCTTGAAAGGGATGAGATCTGCAGTCCTGCAATAAAGAATACCATCCACATAGCCATTCCAACCAGCCGGGTAAGTGACAGAACATGACTCTGCAAAAAAACAAACTTCCTTGTTGTGACTTAAATGAAACAAGTAAAATGACCAGCATATGTAGTACTTAGGAAGCTCTCAAGTGAGCAGGCTGGTAAATTTTTTTTTTTCAAGCTGGTTTGATCTGGTTTTATTCTTTCTTAAATTCTTCTCAACCTTTCCTTAGCTAAAGTGGAGTTAGCTAAATTACTCATTACCCTTTATCAATGTAATATTTTGTATGAGAATGCATGTGAAAACTTCTCCCTAGATGCAGATGTGAAATGTACTTGAGGTCTTTTATATTAGCTTACTTTGTCACCCTACCAAGAAAGTTTATTTAATTTAGCTTAAGGATTGGGGCTCCAAATTAGGACTAAACACTTAAATCTTTAAAGACATGGAATCATTTACAAGGTCTTTTAAATAAATATGATTTTGATTTATAATTCTTGACATGCATTTTACTACATATTATTATTATTCAAGTATATTTAATTAACCTTTTTATTTTATAAAATTCAGTGAAAACTTTATGATCTCTTGTGCCTGACAGGATTATTATTTGACCCAGAATCTCTTGCCCACAAATTCAAATTTAATATAATTCTTATGTAATATTCTTTTTCTTCCCATCCTGCTCTCAGCCTCTTAGCTAAATGATGTGTCAAGTGATGTTTTTAGCACATTAGAAAAATACAAGGCATGGTGGTATGGAGAAAGGAGCATAGGCACTGCATTTGTAGACTTGCCCTAGATATGTTATGTGATTTTTGGACCCATGTAATCCCTCTTTTCCTCAGTTTCTCCATCTGGAAAATAGTGTGAATATCAAATTATATAAACATTACCCAGCATTAACTGCTTGTATATAGAAAGTGCTCAGTTAATATTAGTTTCCTTGTTGTTGGCACTGGGACCCTAAGGAAGCCAACTAATTAATTATACTCTTCTCTCCAATTTCTGAAAAATAAGGAGAACTAGATACTTTCATCACTGTGAAAGGAAAATGAAAATTGGGGCCCCAAAGTCACAAAGCTAAAAGGAAAAGTCAAGCTGGGAACTGCTTAGGGCAAACCTTCCTCCCATTCTATTCAAAGTCACCCCTCTGCTCAGGAAGATAAGTGCGTATCTGATTACCTCATTTGCAGAGGCTAATCGGAAACTTAAAAGAATGCAACCAGGCTGAGCATGGTGGCTCATACCTGTAATCCCAGCACTTGGGAGGCCAAGGCAGGTAGATCAGGAGGTCAGGAGATTGAGACCATCCTGGCCTACATGGTGAAACCCCATCTCTACTAAAAATACAAAAATTAGCTGGGCATGGTGTCACATGCCTGTAGTCCCAGCTACTCGGGAATCTGAGGCAGGATAATTGCTTGAACCAGGGAGTCGGAGGTTGCAGTGAGCCGAGATTGCACCACTGCACTCCAGCCTGGTGGACTGGTGGCAGAGTGAGAGTCCGTCTCATGAAAAAAAAAAAAAATACAACCAGTTGTCTACTATCTACCAATGACCTGGAGGCCCCTTCTCTGCTTCAAGTTATCCCATCTTTGCCTGGAATTGTTCACCTTTCTGCACTGAACCAATGCACATCTTACACATATTGATTGATGTCTCATGTCTCCCTAAAATGTATAAAACCAAGCTGTACCCCTACCACTTTGGGCACATGTTGTCAGGACCTCCTGAGGCTGTGTCACAAGTGTGCATCCTTGACCTTGGCAAAATTAAACTTTATAAATTAACTGAGACCTGTCTCAGATTTTAGGGGTTCACTTAGGGTCAGACCATCCACCAATTCCCACTAAAATTTAATGGAGAATCTAACTTACATCTGAGGTTCAAATAGGCTCCCAGTAATCTTTATAGGATTTTATGGTAGGTTACTAACCTACTTGTTACAAAGAAGAGACTTCAATATTTTCCTTCAAGAACAGAGCCTGCTTAGCCTCAGAAACCTTTTGCCCTTGAGGAAGTGAGAATGTGTACATCCTGGGGGCAAGCTGGCTCCAAAGAGAGCCAAAAAAGGGGTAGAGCTATGTGCACTCACACTTCTGTATTTTTAAGATTCTCTTTAGTTAAATAATTCATGACTTCTTCCTATGGAAAAACTGTGACATGGGTGTAGGGAATAGCCCAGGCTTTCTTCTCAATACTTCCTGTTTTGTAGTATACAAACGAATATGGATACAGGAAGGAAATTGTTCCCTTCTATAATATACAACCCCAGGTGATAATATATTAATAAATGTACTAAAACGATTAACAGAGTCATAAGCAGACATGATGAAATGCTCTAATTTTCTGCTACTGAAACTTTTGGTTATGGCTCAATCCTGGCACACAGTAAAGAGATGGTAGAAACCATTGTTTTATGCTTCCCTTTGCTCTCAAGCTGATGCTTTCTTATCAAACTTTTCTTGATAATTGTTGTCATTGTGGTATTGTACCTTCAGTAACATTGTAGGCATAGTCATACTTAGCATTCAGGAGCAAAGAAGACAGGGTAGGTGTCTAAAAATATTGAATGCTAGTATATGGTGCAAGGTGAGGAGTCTATGGTTTCAGGGACGCATAGCAAGGCCAGTCTAGCAGGCAGAGAGACATTCTAAAGGTATAGCAGTGGTGAACAGTTCAGTACTGCTTCTCCAAAGCACTGCCATAGCTTCCTGTACTTTCTTCATTTATTTATTCATTCACCTGGTATGTGCCAGACATTATTCTAGTTTTGGGAATGGATCAATGAACTATTTAAACAATAACAAAATCTCTGCCCTTATGGTGTTACTTCTCTGTCTTATAACTCTCCACTAGCTGTTAAGCTCATTTAGGGTAGAAATTGTGTTTCACTCATTGGCAAATCTCTACTTGCTGGCACTGTGCCTAGGACTGCATTCAATAAATGTTGAATTAAGGTTGAACTCACTAATGTTGATTAATAGTATGCCCTGATACATGGACAAAGCAAGTAAAATGGATCAAGTGGTGTTCTTTTATATGATACCTATGGTTTTCTATTGTATTTATTTGTTTCGTGTTGTCAAAATGTGAATAACATTGAGATATCCAAGGAGGCGGGTAGGGAATTAACTTTAGAAAAGTCTGCCAATAGGAGCGAGTGCAGTTATAGAGGGCACAAATTGGGGGACATGTCCATCTGTCCATAGATGGACACACACAGATTTAGAATGGATTAGTAGAGGAGGAGGCTCTTGAATTAAGTCCTGCAAGCTAAGAAAATGTTTCTAAAATTAAAGAAAAATAAAAGACAATCATTTATTTTCAGCACTAGATAGCAGGGGAAGGCAGAGGCCCACCACACTGCCTTCTGTAGATGGAGGTCTCTGAGTAACTTAGAGAGGCACAGGCTACATGTCTATATATTTTGGGTTCTTTGTATATATTCTTGATTTTGTTTGATTTAATCTTCAGAAAAAGGTGATCACAGTTTCTTTTGCTGATATATATCTGTTATCCTCTAATGGCATCCCTGAAGGTACAGTAATATCTATGTCAAAGAGAAGGAATTTGAGACAGAGGAGAAAATCAGCAGACCTTGTTAACCAGATCCCTTCCTTCCCCCACCCCTGAGAATGGATGTTTCCTGGCAATGGAGAAACTGGGCATTGTTCCACCACAGAGGTGCCTGGACTATGTATAACCGGGAGTTTCATTAGATTACCCACAATTTCTTGAGAGAGAATTCCATTAGACAGTGTTTATCAGTATTGTGTGTTCTGCTTGTTATGACTCCCCGGTTCAGTAGCAATAGCACCCCAAGAACAATTGTGTGTGTGTGTGTGTGTGTGTGTGTGTGTGTGTGTGTGTGTGTGTAAAACCAAAACTGCCTGGGATGCCTTACAGAAGAGATATCTTCTCTGTAGTAGTGAACATAAAAAAGAAAGAGACTGAGTAGAGAGCATTAAAATGTAGGTGCCCCACAAATAAACATATTATTGTGCTATTGATTCAGGAATTGGATCTGCAGCAATAACCAGAAAGCAACTGAAAATATCAGATGTGGATTATTTAGACTATTTAGGTGACTTAAATTATACACTATCTTGTAAACCTTTTGAGGGAAATTTTTCTATAATATTTGATTATTTTCTGAAGAATGGTTCATTTCCTGGTGTACTAGAATACTTCTTTCTCCTGCTTTCTTTCCCTCTCTCCTAGGCTCACTTCTACAGATACAAGGTGCATGTTGAACAAACCTCTCAAATGCTCTCAGACTTGAGTGGACAATGTATCTTTTTGTCTGATGTTTCTGGTCAAGATTTTGGAAAAGGTCTGTGCCCTTTAGTTCATAACTCCTATTTATTATATTTTTAAAATTTTCCTCTTTATATAAGTAGCTCTTTCTTCCTAATGTCACTCATGACTAGATTGTATATTTTTGTATGATTTAAATCTAATGACAATTTTTTCTTTTGCATCTTTACTTAAATCGTAGCCACTTTATTGCCCTTTTCTCTATTCAGAGATACAGAGATCCTTACAATCATAAAAATTAAAGATTCCCCTCTAGCGGTTAATTTTTAAGCATGTTAGGGTTTCAAGAGATATGGGCTTCTTGGTCACATTTTGTTGTTGGTATTAAAAGCTCTTAGCAATATTATCTAAGACCACCTTATCAAAACAATTTCCTATTACTAACATTCACTTATCCTCAATTTTAGCTATCCTATTTCACTACCTACCATTCCCAGTCTCCTAATTGCTTTTTACTGCTTCAACTTTTCCCTGTGCTGGTCCTTTCTCCTGCAATGGCCTTCTCCTCTTCTCTGCAAAGTCCAAAACTTTCCATCCCTTAGGACATCTCAGATTTTCATCTATCCAAAGCCTTGTTTGATCCCTTCCTCTGGAAACTCACATAATTTAATATGTACCTTATGGTTAGGACTGATCAGTCATCTGTTTCTACCATGAACTACTTGAAGGCAGAACCAGTGCCAGATTTAACTTGGTATTTTTTTTCATGGTGCTTAATATTTGGTAGGTCCACAACATTCGTTATTGAATCAATGCTATTTTTGTGTGATTATTTCATCATTTCATCAGCATATCTCCTTTAAAGTATCTCATGAATTCTGTAATCTTTGAGTACTCTCTGTATATTATTCTATAAGCATCATATTTGTGGTTCATCATGTCAGTCAGACAGTGTATTTTTTTTTTATGTCCCCATTTAAACTGACTAGGGCCTGCCCTCAGTTTCCTAAATTTCTATGTAAAAGGGAAACTCCTTGAACAGTGGTTTGTAATTCTCCTTGGAGAGGTCCTTCACATCCTTTGTTGGTTGTATTCCTAGGTATTTTGTCTCTTTGTACCAATTGTGAATGGGAGTTTGCTCCTGATTTGGCTGTTTGTCTGCTATTGGTGTATAGGAATGCTTGTTATTTTTGCACATTGATTTTGTATCCTGAGACTTTGCTGAAGTTGCTTATCATCTTAAGGAGACTTTGGGCTGAGACAATGGGGTCTTCTAAATTTATAATCCTGTCCTCTGCAAATAGAAACAATTCGACTTCCTCTTTTCCTAATTGAATACCCTTTATTTCTTTTTCTTGCCTGATTGCTCTGGCCAGAATTTCCAATACTATGTTGAGTAGGAGTGGTGAGAGAGGGCACCCTTGCTTCCTGTTTTTGCCCATTCAGTATATTGGCTTTGGGTTTGCCATAAATAGCTTTTATTATTTTGAGATAGGTTCCATGGATACCTAGTTGATTGTTTTTAGCATAAAGAGCTGTTGAATTTTGTCGAAGGCCTTCTCTGCATCTATTGAGAGAATCATGCAGTTTTTGTCTTTGGTTCTGTTTATGTGATGGATTACATTTATAGATTTGCATATGTTGAACCAGCTTTGCATCCCTGGGATAAAGGGGAAACCCATTCATGCCATTCCCTTCTTCGGACAATTTGCCCCTCCCCTTATCCATTATCTGCTTGCTTTTGTTCATTCTCCAGTGCCTCCAGGTAGTTTTTTAGAAAACTTTTATTTCAGGTTCAAGGTTACATGTGAAAGCTTGTTACACAGGTAAACTCATGTCATGGGGGTTTGTTGTACAGATTATTTCATTGTGCAGGAATTTACCCAAGTACCTAATAGTTACCTTTTCTGCTCCTCTCCTTCCTCCCATCTCCAGGCCCTCCCTCAGACCCCAGTGTGTTTATCCTCACTATGTGTCCTTATGTTCTCATTGTTTAGCTCCCACCTATATCTGAGAACATGTAGTATTTGGTTTTCTGTTTCTGCCTTAGTTTGCTGAGGATAATAGCCTCCAGCTCCATCCATGTTCCCATAAAAGGCATCATGTCATTCTTTTTTATGGATGCTGAAATTATATTTTACCCAGAATTTATAGTTGTTATTGGCAGGAGGTTTGATTTGTTAGGATCTATTCAGTTATTTCCAGAAGCTGAAACCTATCACATTATTTTTTAAAGTAATCACTATTTCATTGTTTCTTATATTAGGTATAACTACTTTAAGGCAAATACTATTTACTCAAGTAAGTCCTGATAATTTATAAAATCTATATTGTTCTTTTATGGCCAGCTGCCTTTAATAGTAATACACATGTAATGGATTGTTAATTTAAATTGAGATTTACCAGATTTTTGACATTTTTTAGTATCTATGGCAAATGTTCTAAATGCCTTTGGTTCAATTCTTCTGTAATGTACAACAGATAAAATTAATAAATTCTGTAATGTAATCTTTGATTATTTCTTCAGTAATTTTTCACCTGAATTGTCTTTTACCAATAGACTGAGCACCCATATTTATTTCATCTCTTGTTCTAACATATCTTCTACTTTTCTAATATAAGCATTTAAGCCTACAAATTTTTAAGTAATATATTATTTGCATTTCAAAAATTTCAATATCATATCTTCATTTTTGTCCAATTCTCATACATTTACAATTTATTTATAGTTTCTTATTTAATTCATAAGCCATTTAAAAGTGTAATTTTTGAATTCCAACATAGAATTTGAGAATTTTTAAAATTAACTTTTAAGATACTTGTGATGTATGAACAGACAGTTTGTATGATGCAAATTCTTTGATACTTGCTTTATGCCACAACTTTTATAAATATTCAGGTGCACTGAGAAATATATATATTCTTTAATCAATGGCATGTAATAAGAACGTATGTCTAATAATTCAAACTTACTGTGTTTTTCAAATAGTATCTTCCCTTTTTTGTTGTTTATACAATTTAGAGAGTTGTACTGCAACTTTCCATTTTAGTGATGGATTTGTCCATTCTTCCTTCGATTCATCAAAATTTCTTTGCATTGTTTGAAACTTATTTATTATATGAATTAGGCTAATGTTATTTTATCTTCTTCGAGAATTGAATCGCCTACATTTATATAGTAATTTGTTCAACTCATAAAAGCATTTTAAAAATCTATGTTTTCTGTTAATATATTATTGTACCTTTTGTTTAGAGTTGTTTGGAATCTTTTTTCCATGTTTATATTTCCAACTATTTTTGTCCTTATGTTCTTGGTACTTCACTTAAACAGTATAGAGTATTTTTTTTTAAATTTAAATCCTGCAGCCTGGTTCTTTTAAGTGACATCTGCAGTTTAGTTGTACTTATTATGAGTATTCACATATTTTAATTTATTCCTAGTATCTTTCTTTCTGTTTTCTGTCCTTTGTTTTTATCATTGATTGAATTTTATTGTCATTATTGTTTGTATGTTTTTCTGTTCTTTTTCTCTCCACTTTACTAGTGTGGAAATTATAGCCTATTACTACTTTTCAGTGGTTAACATTAAAACGTTTCTGTACATGCTTTACCTAACAAACTCAGAAGTTAGTACTTTAGATCCTCTCTCATGTAATTCAAGGGACTTAAAACACTTTAACTCTATGCCTATGCTGGTATATATGTTATTTTGTGTTTGAGATTTTTATACAAGTTTCTAAATGTATTTGCTTATTATGCTTTCTTAGATCTTAGAAGTTGTTCCTGGGATAATTTCCTTTTCTAATAAAATATGTATGTTAGATATCCTTTAACATAAGAATGTTGTATAAAAATACTTTTTAAAAAATCATGTGCTGGATTTATTTTACTCTTTTTCTTAAAATTTATGATTTTCTGGGTGCAAAAGTAGGACTTGATAACCATTTTATCTCAGCAATTTGTATGTGTTATTTTGTTATTTCTAGTTTCCATTGTTGGTATTAAGAAACATGGTATTAGCCTAATTATCTTTCCTTTTTAGGTGAACTGTCTTTTCTTTCTCAGTCTTTTTACATCTTTTCTGTTTTTGATTTTCTGCAGTTTCAGTACAATGTTTTTAGATGTGAATTTCCCTTTATTTATTCATCATAGTAAGTGGGGTTCATGTATCATGAATTCATGCCCTTTGTCAGTTCTAGAAAGCTATAAGCCATTAAAGCCACACATTGTGTCTTTATTTTCTCTGTTCTTTCCTTCTAGAACTGCAGTTAGCTTCGTGTTAGACCTTTTTGTTCTGTCTTCCATATATCTTAATCTCTCTTTAATAGCTTCTGTATCCTGTCTATTTTGCTTTTTTCAGTTCAATTGCTTCGAGCTATCTTCAGTTGTAGATAATGTGCTCTTCAACCCCAACCATTACACTTTAAAAAATTACAATTATATACTATTGATATGGTTTGGATCTGTGTTCCTACCCAAATCTCATGTCGAATTGTAATCCCCAGTGTTGGAGGTCGGGCTTGGCGGGAGGTGATTAGTTTATGCAAGTAGAGTTCTCATGAATAGGTTAGCACCTTCCCCTAGGTACTGTTCTTGTGATAGTGAGTGAATTATCCTGAGATTTGGTTGTTTAAAAGTGTGTAGCACCTCTACCCTCACCTCCTTGCTCCTGCTGCTTCCATGTGAGACGTCTTGCTCCCCCTTCACCTTTTACCATGATTGTAAATTTCCCAAGGCCTCCCCAGAAGCCCAGCAGAAGCCCCTATGCTTCCTTTATAGCCTGCAGAACCATGAGCTAAATTAAAACTCTTTTCTTTATAAATTACCCAGTATTAGTTATTTCTTTATAGCAATAAGAGAACAGACTGACACAATTATTCTAGTTATTAATTTTTAAATCTACCTAATTATGTGGGATAATCCCTATTGCTTACTCATCATTTTCTATTTCACTGTTTATTTTAAAATATATCATACACAGTTATTAAACATTATATGCCTCCCTAAAATCTACATTTGATGATCACTATGTTATTATCCATTACCCTTCTGTAGTGTTTTCATATGTACTTGCTAGTCTTTGGTTTTGAGCCCAGTCTTAGTTGATTTTAATCTGTGCTAAACAATAGGAGCTAACATTAATTATTGCTTCATTCAGAAATTTAATGTTTGCTTCCTTTAACAGCAACAGGAATCTTCTGTCTTTGAACTTCTTTGATCCTTTCCATTGACTTTCCTGATGATTCAGATTTAGCTCGAACAACTTGGTGCTATCTCAAAGATTAGTCTTTCAGTAACTGGGCATTTGCACTGATGACCACTCTGCATTATGCATATATTTAACACTTATGACTGTTATTTTAGCTAATATTTTCAATACTATTTTTGCTTGGGTATTTCCTTTATCTTCTGCAAGCCTGTAATGTATAAATTTATAGTTAATGGGAGACTTGTTATTTTGCAGTGGGAGGACCCTTCAGAGTATTTAGTCCACCATACTGACCTAGCCTTTTACTCTGTTTTCATATTTTTTATTTCTTATGTTATTTTTTAAATATAGAATATATACTTACTTTATTGTCTAAATTTCATATTTTCAATTTACAATTTTTTAAATTCTGATTTTGTCGTCTTGTGTTTTTGGTGGCTCACTCTCATGGTATCTTATTTCTTGTCAGTTAGATAATTTTAGACTATAGTAACTTTTCTTGAAACTTTATTCCTAGTAATTCTTCGAGATCAGTGATGAAAGTGTATTCCTCAAAAATTTGTGCTTGCTTATTTTAGGCACCTGAAGACACTACAAATATGAGATCATTTACAATTAAATTCTCAGATTAAGATTTTTCATATTATCCATAGTGTGATATCAGCCTATAAAGACTAGTTTGAGGTCTCAGATTATCAAGGGAAATTTTTGTACTCATCCACTCAGTGCAAAAGGTCAAGGAAATCAGTTTTCCTTTTAAGAGCCTGAGGGGAATCTCTAGTTTTCCTTTCCCTGGAAACCCTGATTTTACATGAGGACCCCTGATTTAATGACATGGTCTTCTATTATGTTGTAGATTGGCCCCAAGCCTTGTCTTCCAATCTCTGTGTCCATGAAAACAAAGTTCATGGGCAAAGCTCAAGTTTTGTAGCTCAGCTTAGCTGATTTCACTTTGCTTTTGGTTATTTCTGAGATTTCCTACTTGCCAGTTCACTGATACATGACAAGTTTTCAAATATATTTTATCCAGCATTTTTAGTTATTTACAGTGGGAATGTCCATCAGGGTATCCAGTTGCCAAACTTCTAGAAACAGAAGTCAACCTACACATTCAGAAAATTAGATTTTTTTCCTACATAGATTGAACCAGTATATTTAATTTAATCTTCCTACTTGGCTGGTCAAGCAATTAAAAAGTATCCAGTCAATTTTTAACTGACAATAGATAGTGTAAATGTTAAATAAATAAATGAGTATGTGGACTCAGTTTCCATTGTCTTAAAACAATGTAGAGATATCATTACATATGACAAGATTCTGAGTCTGCTTTGCAAAGCTCATTTCATAAATAAAAATGACTTTGTGTAAGAGGCAAGCTTAAAGTGTCAAATAAGTCATTAAAATATGAAGACATATGGAGAAGGCTATATAACTTTTTGAGAGTTTTTGCTATCCTTGAACTTGGTGTTTAATGATCATAGGGCAGTTTAGGACATTGTTCTTTGCTGAAGTTGTGGGAAGGATGAATTGTGTACTTACAAATACAGCATCTCTCTCTGTATGTGTGAGTGTGTGTATGTGTGCATTGTATATATAAGGCATTTTGTTGAGGTTCTATTACATGAAGCTTTGACGCTGTGAAGAGAATCCATAATGGTTCTGCTTGTGAGATACTGACATATTTTTTAGGAAACATAAGGTATGTGCTCTTCCCCAAGTTCCCGCCTTCACACCTGCAGTATCCTTACCCAAATGCTCAACCTTCTCCCACAGATGAATTTTCTATGCTCCATGCAGACGTTGACACTTCCACCAGCTGTCTACCCAAACTCTCTTTTTAAGAATATTTTGCTATCAGTTCTTTGTTGTTTCTCTGGCATCAACCATTTTTCTTCTCTAACTGGTTTATTCTAATCAGTTGACATAAATGCTATTATTTTTGTTCCCATTTTTCTCTACAGTCTCATTTTTTAGATCCCTATTCATAGGAATACTTCTTAAAAGAGTTCTCTAAGTTTCTGTCTGCAATTCTGCTCCTTCCACTCATTCTAAAGTTCATTTCATTGAAATTTCTGCACCCATCATTTGTTTTTGTTTTAAATGATTTATTTATTTATTTATTTATTTTCTTTCTTTTTTGTTATTATACTTTAAATTCTGGGATACATGTGCAGATCGTGCAGGTTTGTTACATAGGTATGCACATGCCATGGTGATTTGCTGTGTTCATTCCCCCAACACCTACATTAGGTATTTTTCTTAATGTTATCCCTCCCCAAAACCCCTATCACCTGCTATCCCTCCCCTACCCCCAACTCCCCAACAGACCCCAGTGTGTCATGTTCCCCTCCCTGTGTCCATGTGTTCTCATGGTTCAACACCCACTTATGAATGAGAACATGCGGTATGTGGTTTTCTGTTCTTGTGTCAGTTTGCTGAGAATGGTGGTTTCCAGATTCATCCATGTCCCTGCAAAGGACATGAACTCATCCTTTTTTATGGCTGCATAGTATTTCATGGTGTGTAGGTGCCACATTTTGTTTATCCAGCCTATCACTGATGGGCATTTGAATTGGCTCCAATTCTTTGCTATTGTAAACAGTGCTGCAATGAACATATGTGTGCATGCATTTTTATAGTAGATGGATGTATAATCCTTTGGGTATATACCCACTGATGTGATTGCTGGGTCAAATGGAATTTCTATTTCTAGATCCTTGAGGAATTGCCACACTGTCCTCCCAACGGTTGAACTAATTTACACTCCCACCAACAGTGTAAAAGCATTTCTATTTCTCCAAGTCCTGTCCAACATCTGTTGTCTCCAGATTTTTTAATGATCACCATTCTAACTGGCATGAGATGGTATCTCAAGGTGGTTTTGATTTGCATTTCTCTAATGACCAGTGATGAGCAATTTTTTATGTTTTTTGGCCACATAAATGTCTTCTTTTGAGAAATGTCTGTTCATATCCTTTGTCCACTCTGTGATGGGGTTATTTCTTGTAAATTTGTTTAATTTTTTTGTAGATTCTGGATAGTAGCCCTTTGTCAGTTGGAAAGATTGCATACTTATTTCCCATTCTGTTGGTTGCTGGTACACTTTAATGATTGTTTCTCTTGCTGTGCAGAAACTCTTAAGTTTAATTAGAGCCCATTTGTCTATTTTGGCTTTTGTTGCCATTGCTTTTGGTGTTTTAGTTATGAAGTCCTTGTCTATGCCTATGTCCTGAACGGTTTTGCCAAGGTTTTCTTCTAGGATTGTTATGGTGTTAGGTTTTATGTTTAAATCTTTAATCCATATGGAGTTAATTTTAGTGTAGGGTGTAAAGAAAGGGTCCAGTTTCTGCTTTCTGCACATGGCTAGCCAGTTTTCCCAATACCATTTATTAAACAGGGAATCCTTTCCCCGATGCTTGTTTTTGTCAGGCTTGTCAAAGATCAGATAGTTGTAGATGTGTGATGTTTATTCTGAGGCCTCTATTCTGTTCCATGGGTCTGTATCTCTGTTTTTGTACCAGTAGCATGCTGTTTTGATTACAGTAGGCTTGTAGTATAGTTTGAAGTCAGGTAGCATGATGCCCCCAGCTTTGTTTTCAGAATAAACATTTTTTTTTTTGCTTAGGATTGCCTTGGCTATGTGGGCTCTCTTTTGGTTCCATATGAAGTTTAAGGTAGTTTTTTCCAGTTCTGTGAAGAAGATCAATGGTAGCTTGATGGGAATAGCATTGAGTCTATAAATTACTTTGGACAGTATGGTCATTTTAATTATATTGATTATTTCTAAACATGAGCATGGAATATTTTTCCATCTGTTTATGTCCTCTCTTATTTCCTTAAGCAGTGGTTTGTAGTTCTCCTTGAAGAGATCCTTTACATCCTTTGCTAGTTGTATTCCTAGGTGTTTTATTCTCTTTGTAGCAATTGTGAATGGGAGTTCACTCATGATTTGGCTCTCTGTTTGTGTGTTATTGTTGTATAGGAATGCTTGTGATTTCTTCACAATGATTTTGTATCCAGCAACTTTGCTGAAGTTGCTTATTATCTTAAGGAGATTTTGGGCCTAGATGATGGGGTCTTCTAAATAAACCATCACTTCATCTACAGATAGAGAAAATTTGACTTCTTCTTTTCCTAGTTGAATACCCTTTATTTCTTTTCCTTGCCTGATTGCTCTGACTAGAGCTTCCAATACCATATTGAATAGGAATGGTGAGAGAAGGCATCCTTGTCTAGTGCCAGTTTTCAGAGGGAATGGTTCCAGTTTTTGCCTGTTCCCTATGATATTGGCTGTGGGTTTGTCATAAATAGTTTTATTATTTCAAGATACGTTCCATCGATACCTAGTTTACTGAGAATTTTTAGCATATTGAGTTTTGTCAAAGCCTTTCTCTGCATCTCTTGAGATGATCATGTGGTTTTTGTCTTTGGTTCTGTTTTATGATTGATTACATTTATATATTTGTATATAAACCAGCAAACCAGATTTGTGTTGAACCAGCCTTGCATCTTCAGGATGAAGCTGACTTGATTGTGATGGATAAGCTTTTTGATGTGCTGTTGCATTTGGTTTGCCAGTATTTTACTGAAGGTTTCGCATTGATGTTCATCATGGATTTTGGCCTAAAGTTTTCTTTTTTAGTTGAGTCTACATCAGGTACTGGTATCAGGATGATGTCAGTCTCATAAGTTAGGGAGGATTCCCTCTTTTTGTATTGTTTGGAGTAGTTTCAGGAAGAATGGTTCCAGCTCCTTTTTGTACATCTGGTAGAATTCAACTGTAAACCCATCTGGACCTGGACTTTTTTTGGTTGGTAGGCTATTAATTGCAGCCTCAACTTCAGATCTTGTTATTGGTCTATTCAGGGATTCCAATTCTGCCTGGTTTAGTCTTGGGAAGGTGTAACTGTCCAGGAATTTATCCGTTTCTTCCAGATTTTCTTGTTTATTTGCATAGAGTTGTTTGTAGTAATCTCTGATGTTGGTTTGTATTTCTGTGACTTCAGTGGTCATATCCCCATTATCATTTTTATTGATTCTCTTTGATTCTTCTCTTTTTTATTAGTCTGGCTAGCGGAACTTTTCGTTGATTTTTTTCAAAACAAGCTCTTGGTTTTATTGATTTTTTGAAGGTTTTTTTTTTTTTGTTTGTTTGTTTGTTTGTTTCTATCTCCTTTAGTTCTACTCTGATCTTGGTTTTTTCTTGTCTTCTGCTAGTTTTTGAGTGTTTTTGATCTTGCTCCTCTGGCTCTTTCAATTTTGATGATAGGGTGACTATTTTCAATCTTCTGTCAATTCTCATGTGGGCATTTATTGCTATAGATTTTCTTCTAGACACTGCTTTAAATGTGTCCCAGAGATTCTGGTATGTAGTGTCTTTGTTCTTATTGGTTTCAAAGAACATCTTTATTTCTGCCTTCATTTCACTGTTTTTCAGTTATCTTTCCAGAGGAAGTTGTTCAGTTCCTATGTAGTTGTGTGGTTCTGAGTGAGTTTCTTAATTCTGAGTTCTAATTTGATTGCACTGTGGTCTGAGAGACTGTTATATTTCCTTTCTTTGCATTTGCTGAGGAGTGATTTACTTCTAATTATGTGGTTAGTTTTAGAGTAAATGTGATGTGGTGCTGAGAAGAATGTATTTTCTGTGAATTTGGGGTGGACAGTTCTGTAGATGTCTATTAGATCCACTGGGTCCAGATCTGCATTCAAGTCCTGGGTATCCTTGTTGATTTTTTGTCTTGTTGATCTGTCTAATATTAACAATGGAGTGTTAAAGTCTCCCATTAATTTTGTGTGGGAGTCTGTCTCTTTGTAGGTAGTTAAGAACTTGCTTTATGTATCTGGGTGCTCCTGTATTGAGTGCACATATATTTAGGATCATTAGCTCTTCTTGGTGCTTTGATCCTTTTACCATTAGGTAATGCCCTTGTCACTTTTGATCTTTGTTGGTTTAAAGTCTGTTTTATCAGAGACTAAGATTGCAACCCCTGCTTTTTTTGCTCTCTATTTGCTTGGTAAACCTTTGTCTATCCCTTTATTTTTAGTCTATGTGTGTCTTTGCACATGAGACAGATCTCCTGAATACAGCACACAAATGGGTCTTGACATTTTATCCAGTTTGCCAGTCTGTGTCTTTTGATTGCTCTCCTGAATACAGCACACCGATGGGTCTTTACATTTTACCCAGTTTGCCAGTTTGTGTCTTTCAATTGGGGCATTTAGGTTGTTTACATTTAATGTTAATATTGTTATGTGTGAATTTGATTCTGTCATTTTGTTATGGGCTGGATTTTTGTCCGTTAGTTGATGTGGCGTCTTCATTGCATCATTGGCCTTTACCATTTGATACATTTTTGCAGTGGTTGATAATGGTTTTTCCTTTCCATGTTTAGTGTTTCCTTCAAGAGTTCTTGTAAGACAGGTCTAGTGTTGAAGAAATCTTTCAGCAATTGCTTGTCCATAGGGGATTTTATTTCTCTTCACTTATGAAGCTTAGTTTGGCTGGATATGAAATTCTAGGCTGAAAGTTCTTTTCTTTAAGGATGTTGAATAGTGGCCCCCACTGTATTCTGGCTTGTAGAGTTTCTGCCAAGAGATTCACTGTGAGTCTAATGGGCTTCCCTTTGTGGGTGACCCAACCTTTCTCTCTTGTTACTTTTGGCATTTTTTTCCTTCATTTCCACCCTGGTGATTCTGATGATTATGTGCCTTGGGGTTGCTCTTCTTGAGGAATATCTTTGTGGCGTTCTCTGTATTTCCTGGATTTGAATGTTGGCCTGTTTTGTGAGGTTGGGGAAGTTCTCCTGGATAATATCCTGATGAATGTTTTCCAGCTTGGATTTATTTCTCCATCAAATTCAGTTACACCTATCAAATGTAGAGTAGGTCTTTTTACATAATCCCATATTTCTTGGAGGCCTGGCTTGCTACTTTGGGGAACTTCTCCTGGATAATATGCTGAAGAGTATTTTCTAACTTGGATTCATTTTCCCCATTACATTCAGGTACACTGATCAAGCATAGATTATGTCTTTTCACATAATCCCATATTTCTTCAAGGCTTTGTTCATTTCTTTTTACTCTTTTTTTTTTCCTTTAATCTTGCCTTCTTGTTTTAGTTCATTGAGTGGATCATCAATGTCTGATATCCTTTCTTCTGCTTGATTGATTTGGTTATTAATACTTGTGTATGCTTCATGAAGTTCTCATGCTATGTTTTTCAGCTCCACTAAGTCATTTATGTTCTTCTCTAAGCCGGTGATTCTGGTTAGCTTTCATCTAACCTTTTTTCAAGGTTCTTTGTTTCTTTGTGCTAGGTTAGAACATGTTCTTTTAGCTCCAAGAAGTTTGTTATTATGCACCTTCTGAAGCCTGCTTCTGTCAATTTGTCAAACTCATTCTCCATCCTGTTTTGTTCCCTTGCTGGTGAGGAGTTGTGATCCCTTGGAGGAGGAGAGGCATTCTTGTCTTTGATGGTTTCATCCTTTTTCTGCTGGTTTCTTCCCATCTTTGTGGATTTATCTAGCTTTGTCTGAGGGAGCCACTTGATAGTACAGTCTGTCCCTTGTCTGCTTGTAGAGGAGCTCCTGGGCTACCACAGTCTCTGGCTGCTTTGTAGGCTTCCTGTGTCTTTGTTTACACAGTGAGATAAGGGTTGCCTCTATAATGGCAGATGCCCTTCCTCTTATTGAAATTGATCCTTCTGGGCCATGCTTAAACTGATATGCTGGCCAAAAAACCCTCAAGTGAAAGAGCTTCAGCCAGCTGGGCTTTGTGGGGGAAGACACCTGCCTAGCCTATTGCCTGTCTCTCTGCTTTTAGTATTCCCTCTCTCTGGGGGGCTAGTAGCTTTATGTCTCCTTTCAGACATTTCAATTGACTTTTTCATTTGGTCTATATCTGTTTTGTTCTTTTGTAAACTATATAGAAAATTATTAATGGTGGAAAAAATAATGGAAATAAGGAAGATAATTATCTTGCTACACAAAGAACCTGTGAAATATGCTAGGGACATCATCAGGTGACAGCAATATCAAGGAGTAAGGGTGATCTACTGGGACAACATCAACTCCAAAAGAGGATGGAATTTTGAGATGATGAGGTTATCATTGAAGAGCTAAGAGAATGATCATGTGACTGATGAACTGTGTGGTGTAAGGCGAGGAGACCATCATCATGGAAGAGGGGAGGAATGGGTGCCAGAAGTGCCCCATTAAGAACCACAAAAAGTGTAAGAAATTTGTTAGTATTTTGGAATGTATGATATGAAAATATTGGGGCATGAGCTAACAGAGGAAAAATGAGCCAAGGAGGAGGCACAAATAACCTGGAATAGAGTTCTGTGGAGGATAGAACCTAATATTTTGTGCTGTGATCATAATTAGCCTGAGTGCGAGGAAGGGTGAGAATGCCTTTCAACTTCCCAGGGAATGCCAGGGTCAAGTTTGAGGGTTGGGAAGGATCAAAAAAATTTCTTCAAGAATCATGGTTTCTGGATAACAAAGTTGAAATGTAGTAAGAGCATTAGAAAACATGGGTACAGATATAAAAGCAGGAACAGTGAAAAGAGTTTAGCTATGAAACATATGGTTTAACTGTTTTCAGTTTTACCAGGCTTATGGCATCCTCTTTATAACAAATATAAATAATGTTCTCTTTATTATCCTTAAATTAAATTTAGGTAATATAACTTAATTTTGTGTATTCCTATAAAATCAAAAGTTTACCTTAACAGATGTAATAAATATAAAGGAGAAATATTAATAAAGTTAATTATAGAAAAATAATATATTTCACTGTCTGTATATTTTTTAAATATCACATTAGAACACCAAAATTGTTGCCTTAAATCTTCAAATCATTCCTCCTTCCTTGACAGTTACTGATTAATCTGGTTTGGCTCCATGTCCCCAACAAAATCTCATCTTGAATTATACTCCCATAATTCTCACGTCTTGTGGGAGAGACCCAGTGGGAGATAATTGCATCTCCTACTGGGGTGCAGTTTTCCCCATACCGTTCTCATAGTAGTAAATAAGTGTCACAGGATCTGATGCTTTTGATTAGCGGTTTCCATTTTTACTTCTCTTTGATTCTCTCTTGGCACAACCATGTAAGAAGTGCTCTTTGTCTTCCGCCATAATTGTAAGGCCTCCCCAGCTACGTGGAACTGTGAGTCCATTAAATCTATTTTTCTTCCAAGTTTCGGGAATGTCTTTATCAGCAATGTGAAAACAGACTAATACAGTAAATTGGTACCAAGAGTGGGGTATTGCTGAAAAGATACCCAAAAATGTGAAAGCAGCTTTGGAACTAGGCAACAGGTATAGTTGGAACAGTTTGGAGGGCTCAGTAGAAGACAGGAAAATTTGGGAAAGTTTGGAACTCCCTAGAGACTTGTTGAATGGCTTTGACCAAAATGCTGATAATGGTATGGAAAATGAAATTCAGGCTGAAGTGGTCTCAGATGGAGATGAGGAACTTGTTGGAACTGGAGGAAATGTGATTCTTGTTATTTTTCGCTAAAAGACTGGTAGCATTTTGCACCTGACCTAGAGATTTGTGGAACTTTGAACTTGAGAGAGATTGATTTAGGGTATCTGATGGAAGAAATTTCTAAGCAGCAAAGCGTTCAAGAGGTTACTTGGGTATGTTAAAGACATTCAGTTTTAAAAGGGAAACAGAGCATAAAAGTTCAGAAAATGTGCAGCCTGACAATGAGGTAGAAAAGAAAAACCCGTTCTCTGCAGAGAAATTCAAGCTGGCTGCAGAAATTTGCATAAGTAAGGAGGAGCCAAATGGGGGAATTGTCTCCAATACCTGTCAGAGAGCTTCACAATAGTCCCCTCATCACAGGCCCAGAGGCCTAGTAGGAAAAAATGGTTTCACGGGTCAGGCCCAGGGCCCTGCTGCTGTGTGCAACCTAGGGACTTGTTGCCCTGCATCACAGCTCCTCTAGCCATGGCTTTAAGGAGCCAAAGTACAGCTTGGGTCATGAACTCAGAGAATGTAAGCCCCAAGCCTTGGGAGCTTCCACCTGGTGTTGAGCCTGTGGGTACACAGAAGTCAAGAATTGAGGTTTGGGTACCTCTGCCTAGATTTCAGAGGATGTATGGAAATGTTTGGATGCCTAGGTAGAAGTTTGCTGGAGGGGCTGAGCCCTCATGGAGAAACTCTGCTCGAGTCATGAGAAGAAAAATATGGGGTATGGGGTCAGAGCCCCTGTACAGAGGCCTTACTGGGGCCTAGTGGAGCTGTGAGAAGAGGGCCACTGTCCTCCAGACCCCAGAATGGTAGATTCACTGTCAGCTTGCATCTTGTGCCTGAAAAAGCCACAGACAATGCCAGTCTGTGAAAGTAGCTGGGTGGGAGTGTGTACCCTGCAAAGCCATAGGGGTGGAGCTGCCCAAGACCATGGGAACTCATCTCTTACATCAGCATGACCTGGATGTGGGACATGAAGTCAAAGGAGATCATTTTGGAGCTTTAAGATTTGGCTGCCCTGCTGGTATTCAGACTTGTTTGGGTCCTATAGCTCATTTGTTTTGGTCAATTGCTCCCATTTGGAATGGCTGTATTTACTTATGCCTTTACTCCCATTGTATCTACAAAGTAACTAGCTTGCTTTTGATTTTATAGGCTTATAAGCAAAAGAGACTTGCCTTGTCTCAGATGAGACTTTGGACTGTGGACTTTTGAGTTAGTGCTGAAATGAGTTAAGACTTTTTGGTTTTGAAATGTGAGTACATGAGATTTGGCAGGTGCTGGAGGGAAATGATATGGTTTGATTTTATGTCTCCACCCAAGTCTCATTTTGAATTGTACTCCCATAATTCCCATGTGTTGTGGGAGGGACCCAGTGGGAGATAATTAAATCATGGATGTGGTTTTCCTCATAGTGTTCTCATCGTAGTAAGTCTCACAAGGTCTGGTGGCTTGATAAGGGATTTCTGCTTTCGCTTTTCTCTCATTCTCTCTTGGCATCACCATGTAAGAAGTGCCTTTCACCTTCTGCTATGATTGTGAGGTCTCCCCAGCCATGTGGGACTGAGTCCATTAAACCTTTTTTTCTTCCCAGTCTCAGGAATGTGTTTATCAGCAGCATGAAAATGGACTAATATATTGGTCAGGTGTATTCTCTTGGTCTAATAATGACCTGCAGACAACTTTAAAAATACAGGGCTAAATAGTCCCTGAAGATATTTACTTTGTAATTCTTTGAAACCAGAAAGATGGGAGGAGGCCAGATGGAGCTTAGAATATAATTGAGTGTTTATACATATGGGAAAGAAAACTTCTATTTGATGACTGAGTGACTTCTGCCTGCTAGGTACTTTGTTAACTATATTTATGCTATATCTTGGCCTTGAATACAGGTAGTGTAATAATGGCAAGAGGGACGAGGTACTATTATTATTCTTATTGCATAACTGAAGAAACTAAAGACTAGAGGTGTAAACTAACTTGCTTATTTGTCAAGTAACTAGGGAGATGGGATTCAAACCCTGATCTTTTTGCTTTTCGAATCAAATTGCATGGCTATACTGTATTTCTATCATGACAGAGGTCCCTGATACAGGAAGATGATCTGATAAACACTTGTTGAATGAATAAGTCAGTATGCAGAGGTTTAGGAGAAGGACACAGTTGCTCAATTAACAATTTTTAAATACTTTCCCAAAATGAACCTAAGATTAGAAAACAAAGACAAGAATGAAAGGCTTTGAGACATGTAAAACATCTTTGACAATTATTCTGTAACATCTGCATCAAGTTCCAGCCCTGCCACATCATAAAATCTCTCAGATTCCAGTCTTACAAAAACATGATCCTAGATTCTGGTGTTCATGGCTTCTGCCCACAGGGCAGGAATATACTTTCAAACCCTCAAATAACCATACCTAACCCTTTGGGATAATAAACTGAAAAAAGCAATAGCACCTACAATATTAAGAAAAAAAAATACTGTGGGATTATTAACTTGCAGAGTCCCACTGGTGTTCAGAAGACTTTCTCCATCATCACTGTTAACAGATGTGATCCACAGAGGAGCTGGTGCAGGATGAAGAAGGCTGTCCTCCCTGGAAATGATAAAATTAGCCACAGGGCTCAGATTGCTTAATCAACCATCTGGAGTTTGCGCAGACTCACTTTCTCTTTTTCTAAAATGTTTCCTACTTTGCCAGACTAATTAGCTTGCTACTTTGAGTGAACTTAACCCGGAGATACCAATGACACAGCTTTCAGTGCTGAGCCTCAATAGAGAGTTAGTCAGGAAGATCTCATTTTAGGGGGACTGCCAAGAAAGGAAGAACTCTAAATGCAAGCACTGGACTTGGGAAATACACAAACAAGCCAAACAAAGAACACAGTCTCTTTACCTTGCATCAGTGTGCGCCTTTTAGAGCTTAGTTCTTATTTTTGAAAAAGCAGATTTCCGACACCACCTCTATTATCAACAAACAATCTTTTCCTTTTTTCACATTCCCTTTTGGGAAGCCTGTTATTCTGACCAACTGGTAATCAGACTTTTTCCTGTTCCCTATGCAGCCACAAAGAAGGGCTAGATTTATGGAGAAACAGAATACTAGGGAAGTAGCAGGGTGATTTAAATTTGTATGATTTTCAATATCCTGGGAGCAGGACAGTCCCTGCTGTGAATCTGGCAGCGAGCCTTCTTTTTTTTTTTTTTTTTTTTTTTTTTTTCAACCCATCTGGCAGCCTCAGAGCCCAGTTCTTTGTTAATAATTGTACTACTTAGTCCATCTGTACGTATAAGATAACTAGTTGTCTTTGCAAATTAAGCCAGCCCCATCTGTTTCCCTACCTTATAAATGATTACAAGGGCTCCACACCCCTCCTGGAATGTAGACAACATGAAGCATGGAATGGAGCACCATGCAAGTGGGGAGAGAGCAGGGTTTCTTTTTTCCTATTGCAAGGTTAAAAAGAGAAGGGCTACCTTCTGAGGGCTCAGCATTTTCTGTCCTGGGTTTGCAAGGGAGCATGAATTCACAGTGGGTGCTCTGCTCTGTTTGCATCCAGGCTGCTAGACTTTAGAAAAGGCAAAGTTAATCCAAGTGAATGGCTGTGAAATAGGGGCAGTTAAGAGCCAAGGTAGAGATAAATGCTAATGCAGTGACCATTCCGTTTTCTGTTAAAGCTGTGGGATTGAAAGGAGAGAAGTTAATAGAAAAGGCCAATGGGACCTCATCAAGTTGTTCTGATTGTCTTACTATTTCTCTCTGAACCTGTGGAACAAAAGCCTGAATTTGTTTCTCAACAGAGACCTGTAAGAGTTACTGTAGTTTTGTATAGTGATTAACTGAGAACAATTTACATATTTTGAGAATCAAGCTCAATATTTGTCATCTTTCTGCTGCCAAAGTTTGCAGAATGGTGGCTGCCCAGGAGGATTTCCCCTGTGCTCCAAGCAGGATATGAGAATTGGTCATAATCTCATCTGTATTAAAGGTTAGTTAAAAACCAAACAAACAAAAATTAAAAGGATTACTTCCCTCTCCCACAAAAATATAATGAACATATACCTGTTGTACTGGACCGAGCAGAGAAAATTAGCACCAAGACAAAAGTATGCCAGATTGCAGGGTCATTTATTATGCTGGCGACCACAGAG
>NW_022436976.1:17334404-17335655 GCF_009761245.1 Sapajus apella | reverse complement strand
CAGGAGCCAGGATGGAATTAGCCTGGGCTGCTTATTTTAGTTATTATTGGTAAGCAAAGGCTAGCAATTCTGGCACAATATCACATTCCCCCTGTTCTTTTAACATGTATTAAATCTTTAATAGGTTTCCTCTTTTGACACAAGGGCCCATATTTGGATTTTAGAACCATTAATTTGACCGACTCTATTCTTTCCTGGATAAATTTGAGGAGCATGTTTAAAAGGCATGGTCCAAATGTTAACCCTAGGAGCATTAGCACCAAGGGTCCTGCTAATCTAGTGAGCAGGAATGTTAGCCAGGGTTTTGGGGGAGGGTCTCGGGTGAAAGAAATGAAAGAGTCTCTGTTTGCAGTATATCCTGATATAGTGGAGATAGTCTTACAGCCCCAATGGAGGCAGAAGAACTCCTCTAAGTTTCCACAATTTTATCTCTTTTGTGGGGTGGACCCTGGGCATAGATATAGTCATATAGTCTGAAGCTGTTTTTAGACCTCTACGTTACCACACCCCATCTTCTTCGCTTTTACCGCATTTCCCCGCCCCCATCTTTTGGTCTTTATTTGTCCTATAGAATTTACATCTAGTCTTTCACTTAAGAGAGTGTAGAGGTCTAGGGAGAAGGTTATGGGCTCTCTGGGAATGTACTCTAGGGTTAAATTGATGAGGGTGGATTTCCTTCTAGTTACAGAACTAACATATTCCCTAGTGGAGCCCTCCGTAAGGACCCACCGGTAGTAGGTAGGCGTTAAGGGCACCCTCTTTTAGGGGCTACCACAGAAATCAGGGGGACAAGGATGATAACCACGAAGAGCACGAAAGTCTTAGCTTTAGGGGGTTTGTTGAAGATGAGACCACTTTCCGTGTGCGTCCTTGGGGGCAGTCTTGACATGTGAGTGGTGAATTCAGGCAGTCAGTCTGTCCACCTTGATTGCCATGGAGGTGACCAGAATCACGGTGTATGGTCCTTTCCAACGAGGAGTTAGGCTAGAGGCAGTGAATCTCTTTACCAGGACCTTGTCCCCTGGCTGGAAGCGGTATACCAGCTGGTCAGTGAAATCCACTGGGGTAGGTTGAGTTCCCCTGATGAGCGAGTGCACCTGGGACTGAACAGACTGGAGTGCCTGCAAGGACTTAAGGAGTGTATGGTTATGGACTCCAGCATGCATGGCGTCTGCAAGTCTGGGGAGTAAGGGAGGGGGCCTTCTAAACATAATTTCAAAAGGAGTAAAGCTTTTTTTATAGGGAGTACAT
>NW_022436976.1:17313051-17334304 GCF_009761245.1 Sapajus apella | reverse complement strand
TGTAGTTTCCAGGAAACCTGAGCTGTAAATGCAGGGCCATTATCTGATCCCAGTGTCAGGGGCAAGCCAAACTGAGGAACCAGGTCCTGTAGCAATTTTTTCTCTACTTACCAGTGCGGTTTCTGACCTAGTAGGAAAAGCCTCGACCCATCCAGAGAAAGTGTTTACAAACACAAGGACGTACTTACAGCTGCACTCTGGGGGCTTTATTTCAGTAAAATCTATCCCCCAGTGTTCCCCTGGGCTAATACCTTTAAGTCTTATCCCTGCCTGACTAGGCCTATTGCCTCCTGGATTTACCCTGGCCCATACATTACAACAAGTAGTAGTTTTTCTAACAATCTTATATAAGTGTGGAATGTAGTATCTAACCCTCAGCAGCTCAGTTAATTTTGTTTGCCCTAAGTGAGTGGCCTGGTGTGTGTCCTTAACTAGAGCCCGTCCTAGAGCCTCAGGGAGCACAATTCTTATGTCCGGCAGAATCCACCATCCTGTGGAATCTTGTCGTCCCCCTGTTCTTTAGCAAAGTTTTCTTCCTCAAGTGAGTACGTAGGGGTAGGAGGCAGGGTTGGGGCCGGCAGAGTCATAAGAAGGGTCAGAGGTTTTACTGGCCCCAAGGCTGCCGGTCTGGCCTGTAGGTCAGCTGCCCTATTTCCCCTTGCCCCTTTGTTTTTGATGATTTTTCCCTCTGAGGTAAGCAACCCTCTTTCTTTATAAATGGCACCATGCACATGGGCCGTAGCAAAGGTATACCGGCTATCCGTGTAGATGTTAACAATTTTTCCCTCCGCCCAGTCCAAGGCCTTTATTAAAACTACAAGTTCTGCCTTTTGGGCTGAGGTTCCATGTGGAAGAGGCTGGGCCCAGATAACCCACTTTAGAGTGACCACAGCTGCCCCGGTGTTCCTGACTCCATCAACCATGAAACTGCTGCCATCTGTATACAGTACCTCCTCTGGGTTCCACAGGGGGACGTTGGTGAGATCTGGTCATGCAGTGTGGAGGACATCTATTGTCTGTTGGCAGTCATGTATGGGCTCTTCTGGCTCGCTGTCAGGTAGCAGTGTGGCGGGGTTTAAAACTGTGGTTTTGAAAATTTTATGTGGGGCTGATCCAAAAATAAGGCCTGGTATTGGACTATGTGGGCATTAGATGTCCATTTTCCCGGAGCTCCATGGAGTAGCAACTCCACCGCGTGGGGTGCCACTAAGTTCAGCTCCTGCCCCAAGGTCAGTTTGTCCGCCTTCTTGACTAACAGAGCCGTAGCTGCCAGCGACCTCAAACAAGCTGGCCACCCAGAGGCTACGGGATCAAGTCTTTTTGAAAGGTAGGCAATTGGCCGGGACCAGGGTTCCAATGTCCGGGTGAGCACCCCCTTAGCGACTCCCTGTTTCTCATGCACAAACAACTGGAAAGGTTTAGAGATGTCTGGCAAGGCCAAGGCTGGGGCTGCAGTCAGGGCAGTCTTGAGCTTGTCAAAAGCCTGTTGCTCCACCTCTGTCCATGTCAAGGGCTGATTTCCTCCAGCGCAGGCATACAGGGGCTTGGCTATCTCAGCAAATCCCAAAATCCATAGCCTGCAGTACCCTACTGCCCCAAGGAATTCTCAAGCTTGGCGTTTCGTGGTGGGGGTGGGTATTTGCAGCACTGCTTGGACTCAGCTGGGTGCCAGTGCCCGGTTGCCCTTCTCTATAACATAGCCCAGGTAAGTCACTTTTGGCTGGCAGAGTTGGGCCTTTTAGCTGAGACCCAGTACCCCAAAGTCTGCAGAGTTTTTTTAATAATGACTGGGTGGTCTCTTTACAGGCCTCCAGGGCTTTTGTAGCCAAGAGTAAGTCATCCACGTATTGGAGTAGGGTACACTCTGGGAACTCAGCTCGGAAGGCAGCAAGGTCTTGGCTAAGTGCCTCATCAAACAGAGTGGGGGAGTTTTTGAACCCCTGAGGCAGTTTTGTCTACGTAAGTTGCCCGGAGACTCCAGTATCAGGATCGGTCCATTCAAAAGCAAATATAGGCTGGCTAACAGGGGCTAGTGGGATGCAAAAGAATGCATCCTTAAGATCCAAGACAGTGTAATGGTGGTATTCTGGGTCCAAGAGACTTAGGAGGGTGTACGGATTTGGAACTGTAGGATGAACAGTTTCTACCCATTTATTCACCTCCCTCAAGTCCTGCACAGGACGATAGTTCTGTGTGCCTGGTTTTAGCAAGGGGAGCAAGGGGGTATTCCAGGGAGACTTACAGGTAGTGAGGATTCCTCCCTTCAAGAGTCTGGTAATGTGCGGAGCAATTCCTCGCCTGGCTTCCCAGCTCATAAGGTATTGCTTTACCTGGACTGGAGTTGCCGTTGCTAATAGCTGGACCACAACTGGGGTGCGGTGACTTGCGAACACTGGGGGACTTGTTTCAGCCCATACTCCCGGTACACTTTCTTGAAATTTGCGGAGGAAGTCTGATGCTGTTGGTTGATTCGTCTCTGAGGATAAAGCTTCCTGTAAGAGATACTCGCCTGACAGAGCACAGGTGATGAGGATCTGCTGAGGTGGGCCTGTAGTTAAGGGAGGAGGAATTGAGAGGCACGCTTGACCCCCGCTGAAAGAAATATTTGCTTGCAGTTTGTGGAGCAAGTCCCGTTCCAGGAGTGGATATGGACACTCAGGGATGACCAAGAATGAATGGGAGACAGTGCCCTTTCCCAGATCAACGAATTGATTTGATCGATTTGTGGTACAGGGGCTAGCTGTGGTTTTTCCTGGAGTGCTGCTATCACTGCCTTAGTAACTCTTTTATCTTGCTTGACCTCTAAGGTGTCTCTATTGTTAAAGACTTTTTGGGCAATTCCTACCAACTGAGTTAAATTCGTTTTCTGGAACCTCTCTAATTTTTGCAATTTTCTTTTGATGTCTGGGGCAGACTGGGAAACGAAAGCAAGATTGATGGCCCGCTGATTCTCTGGGGCCTCAGGATAATAGGCATCCAGTAAGTGCTGAAGGAAAGCAGCTAGCAGCTCCTGTGGACCCTGAGTTACAGTCCCTACCTTGGAGAGGTTAGTGGGCTTGTGGGCTACTTCCCTAACCCCTTCTATAAGATACCAGTGAAAAGTGTTCAGAGCCTGGTGACCTCCAAGGTGTTGGGGTGTCATTGGGGTCGGGTAGAGGGAAAAAACTTTTTTTTCTCGCCCTGGACCTATGACGGCTTTTAGGGCTTTCTGTTTAATTTTGCCTTTTTTTTTTTATCCCTCTGTGGTGAACAGAATCAGTAATAATTGTTGGCAGTTGTCCCAAGTGGGGCGATGCATCTGGAGTACAGATTTTAAAAGCCCTGTCAAAGCCTGGGGCTTATCAGAGAACGGGGATGTTGAGCTCCATTGTGAAACCCCGGCACCGCCTTAAATTCCCCAGCCTCCCAGCATGATCCCCTCCCGGGGAACTTTGCATCTCAGCAGGTTCCTAATCCTTCCCCTTTCACCATCTTAGCAGTTCCCCAACTCCTTCCCTCCTGCACAGCCTCTCACACTGAGTGCATCTGCCAGCTTGCAGGCCATAGAAATCCCCTTTGCCATGCCATGGGTGCTGCCAATTTTGGGTTCAGCCCAGCAGCTTTTCCCTTGCTTTTAATAAAGCTTGTGCCAGCACTTGGCGTTTTGGCCCTCTCTTTGATTTCTATCACCTTCCAGTTATATAAGTTACTTGATAAGAAGGGGATGTGAACAAAGAATGGGCAACCCCAATTGTCTTCTGTTGGGGGTGCCTCTTGGAAAGGGGAGGATTGCTGGTGGGTGCGGGGGCCCTGCTGCGGGTGTGCAGGGGGGACAAGGTTTGGTTAATAGTACTGTCGAGGGGGGTGCTGAGGCACTGGTTTGGAGGGCCTTGAGTAGGGTGGAAGTAATTCCTGATCCTCCACTGGGGTGGGGAGAATGGCTGGCCCAGAAGGGACTTTCTTTTGGGCCAGCTAACGTGACCTGAAGTCTAGCCTGTTTTATGCAGTGCTTTAGCCACCGGGGAGGCCCTTGGACTAAACCCAACCATTGGTCGATATATGGAAACTGCTCAGGGTATCCAGTAGTTTCTACAACCATTTTCTATACAGCCTGGGTAATTTTTGGGTCATAGGTCCCAGTATCTGGCCACCCAATTCCAAAAGACGGCCATTTAAGCTCACACAAAAAGCGGAGTTTTCCAGTGGTTAATTTCACCCCATATTGGCCTGAGAACCCAACCTGGAGGTTGGGCATCATGCATTGGAGGGGGGTAAAAGGCTGGGAGCTAGACGACCCCATTTGTGGATTTTTTTTTTTTTTAATGCCAAATTTCCCTTAAGAGATTTCACTAATTTAAAACTGATTTCCCTAATTTAAAACTAGCTTCACTGAGGATTTGAATGAACAACCTTGCAGTTGCAGGCCCCACACCTTAACAACTGTGCTCACAAGTCACTTTTGTTACAAAGATTTAGAAAGCTTTTCTTAAAGCCAGATTCTGGATGCAAATGCTGCACCCTGAGGCAGTGTGGTCTGCCTCAAAGCTGGGCGGGGCTGACTGCCGGCAGAGAAAGGAAAAAAAAAACGCTCTTAGTGTCAGTTTAAAACTGAACTTGCTGGCGGCGAGTTCTCCGCCCCTGAGGCTTCTGGTCCCCTTCTCTCTCTCTCTCCTCTGTCTCCTTTCTTCTCTACTTTCTCTCTTTCTCTTCTGTCTGCTTTCTCTCCTCTCTTTCTCTCTCCTCTATTTTTTCTGTCTCCTCTATTTTCTTTTCCTCTTTTACTTTCTTGTCTTCTTTCCTCTCTTCTGTCCACTTTTTCTCTTTCTCTTAGTTCTCTGGTAAAGCCAATTTTGGAAAGCCTCAAATTTAAATTTGGCCCTCTTTAAAGCAGGTTTTAGCAGGGCCTCTGCAGCCAGGTCCTGCAAGGACCAGACAACTGGATTTTAGGGTTTATCCCTAGTCCTAGTCAGAGGAACAGGGGGTAGGGGCCAAGGTAAGGTAGCGGTCTTTTTCCCCCGCAAACCACAACTGGCGAGAATAAGCACTATGGAGGTTTAGCGCTCCCCGGGCATAATCCTCCCCCTTATAAATTTTTAATGGCCAGGTGCTTTGGAAAAGTTGGGAAGTGACAAAACAGGTGGACTAAGAGGTCTACTGGATGTGTGTTTTGGACCCACCACACCCGGTAGAGTGTGCAAAAGTGCTGCCAGTCAGTCTTTACTGGGCGGTGATATTCTACCTCCCAACATCCAGGATGGTGCCAATATGCCTCTCTGTGATGCACCGTCGGGTACTGCCCATAACAACATCGGACACTTTCCTGGCAGAATAAGCAGTTACCAATTTTCCATCCCAGCCTAACAAAGAGCACCCGTAAACTCTGATCTAGGGTTTTGTTCCACACAAGCTCCAAAGAAACTACCTCCAAGGTGTCGAGGGCACAATGGACTTCCCGACATGAAATCAGACCCAGCACGGGCAAAAGTACTCTTTTCCCGGTGGAGGTGGCTGGGAGAATTTACAGGCCACAATGACCAAAACAAGGAAGGGAATAAAAGACAACTAGAGTTAAGACTATCTGCCACATGGCAAAGGAAGAAAGAGTGAGGCCTCAGTGATAGAAGAAGAAGACGATGAGGAAGAAAGAGAAAAGAGTAATTTCTGCTGGGGTGTAATCAATAAAAGTTCCCTGCATCTAGTGGTTCATTAACCACTGTAAGATATCTCCTACCTCAAGGGAAGATGGCCTGAACCAGTGTATGTCTGCTAGCAGGAGTTTAATAAAACTGACAAATTTACAGACGAGACAGGACCACATACAAGAGTGACAGACAGAGGGTGGGTGCCCCCCAGATGGGAGACCAGTCAGATGCCTGTCCGGTCACTTTCCCAGAGGAATTTTCAGAGGCGTCTTGGCTAAGGTGTACCCATATAATCCCTGGGCCTGGTCACCTCAGGACGGAAGTCCAAGTAGGACAGCTCTGAGGTCAATCACTGTTATGCCCTATGATGCTCCAGTGGAACCGCGGGTGAAGGCCCACACAAGCCCCGTAGCCCTTCAGCCATGGGACTACATATATACACACTTACTCTCTCACTCACACAGAGGTTACGGAAAACAATCGAACACTGCCACCCACTATGACAGCCACCAGAAGGCGAACGCTGATACCCACTGCACCAGCTACCAGAAGCCTCAAGCGACGTCTCGGTGAGGCTTGCCAGGTCAGAGCTGCAATGACTCGTCAGTCCCCCGACTCAGGCCCTTCCTTTGAACTAGTTCCCAGACCAGACTTACCTCCAGAGGTTTTCAGGACCCTGAGGAATTTCGGGTGAATGTCAGCCAAGAGGTTGCTTCTCCTCCGTGGTGGCTCTCCAGGGCCCTAGGAAGAACAGGGGGCGCCTCCCCTAGAGGCCGCCGAGGTGGGAGCGACCACCCGGGTGAGATTCTGAGATGGCTTTTGTCTGGTGATAAAAAATAGAAAATCTCGGTGGGACCTCCAAATGTCGTACTGGACCAAGCGGAGAAATTTAGCACCAAGACAAAAGTATGCCAGGTTGCAGGGTCATTTATTATGCTGGCGACCACAGAGAACTCACATCTCTCCAACCTGTGGCGTCAAAAGGAGGGTGCCAAGACTTTTTATACCCGAAAAACCACCCTTGGGAGTGGGAGTAATGAGTGGGGATGGGGATGAAAATGTCTCTGAACATTCCAAGGGCCAGGGGATTCTGTGATTCATCTCCTGGGTGGAGACGAGGGTGGGGGTCTCTGGACATTTTCCAAGGGCCAGGGGATTCTGTTTGTTACTTCAGTGGTTTGCAGAAGTCAAGATAAGCATTTGTTTACACATTATCTGGGTAGTGATAGAAGTCACAGATCTTAGTTACTTATTACAAGTCACAGGAGCCAGGATGGAATTAGCCTGGGCTGCTTATTTTAGTTATTACCGGTAAGCAAAGGCTAGCAATTCTGGCACAATATCACATACCAATGACTTCATTTAATGGATTAGCGAGGAAACCAGTAAGATGTTACAACTATTTCAAAGAATAATCCAAAAAGCAGAAATATTCATAGACAATTAGAATGCTGAAATGAATTTGCTTAATAAATATAAAACTTGTTTCTTCTGCCATAAAAGAAGAAAAATAAATGCACTTATACCAGTCAAAATCCATTTGGGTATTTATTGATAAGTATTATTTGCATTGTTACTGGTTATCTATAATTTTCAGAGTTGTAAGATAGCTCAAAGACAATGAAAGACAGAGTTCTCATAAAATCAGGTAATGAGTAGGGTCTGGAGCCTGTAGAGTAAAACACCTGGGCTTGGGTACCTATTGTGTCACCTATTTGCCTTTCATTTTTCTGCATTAAATTTAACATTTTATATAACCTCTCTCTGAGCTTCTAATTCCTTATCCATAAAATGGGGTTTAAATGATAAGTTCTACTTCACAAGGATGTTGCAATCATCATTTACAGGTGTGGATTTTTATAAGGTAGAGTTTAGGAAGCACTTTCCCGCACAAATGTTATCAGTAATCGTAACTAATATTTAACTGAGTTCATATTACGTATTCAACATTACGTCAAGCACTGTGTCAAGCACATAAATTACCTCATTTAACTTTCACTTTGCCTCTATGCAATTCTTATTATTATTTGGGAAAATTAAGCTTAAAGAGGTGACTTACTATTTAATGTCATAGAGTGTCAAAGTATGTAACTCTACTACCCACAGTAGGGCTATGTATGTGGGAAAGAACTTTGGGTGAGAAGGGTTTCACTTTCTCTTGAAATGCAAATAGTTGCTTAGGAATTTGAGATACCTGCCCATTATAGGGGTCTAGTGGAAGGAAGATATCTTTGCTGAAGGAGTGAATAGAGAAAGCTGACCTTGGAAATTTCACTTTAGATTTATTACTTAGGCCTAGGAAGAAAGTCTTCACGTGGTGGTGTCTACAATTTCATCCTGGCCTGCCTCCTTCTCTTCTCATTTTAGACAATAGGCTCTAAACAGAAAAGGGGGAAGTCTGACCTATTTTGCTTGAAGAATGCCATCGATGAAAATTC
Organism: Sapajus apella; assembly: GCF_009761245.1. Classification (NCBI taxonomy): domain Eukaryota; kingdom Metazoa; phylum Chordata; class Mammalia; order Primates; family Cebidae; genus Sapajus; species Sapajus apella. Next base: position 17,326,245 of record NW_022436976.1, on the reverse strand, counting down.
TTGAATGAATATTCTCTCTTCTCATTTTATTTATTTATTTTTTTTGAGGTGGAGTCTCACACTGTCACCTGGTCTGGAGTGTGATGGCACAATCTTGGCTCACTGCAACCTCTGCCTCCCGGGTTCAAGTGATTCTCCTGCTTTGGCTTCACTAGTAGCTGGGATTACAGGGGCACAATAACACGCCCAGCTAATTTTTTGCATTTTTAGTTGAGACAGAGTTTCACTATGTTGGCCAGACTGGTCTCAAACTCGTGACCTCATGATCTGCCTGCCTTGGCCTCCCAAAATGCTGGGATTACCAGCGTGAGCCACTGCACCTGTCCTCCTCACCTTTTATCTTAGCATTTCCTGAGAGTAGGAGACTGTTTCTACCCTTCCACTTGAGAAACTCAAAAGAGTACATCATTTTAACATGGCTACTTTATAAGATTAATGATATCATTGGTACTTATACTGAAGACACTAATTGGATTGCGCTAATATTAATAATCTGCTTTTTTGTACTTTTATAAATATGGCATTCTTAAAAACTTTTTTTGTATTATCAAATCGAATCATATAAAAATGTTGAAAAAATTTAACTCAACTGTTCAATTTATTTTCAAAAATAAAAATATTAATACATTTAGCAAAACTCAATAAATTTAATTTTTATTGGCATGTTTATTTTTGAATGAGCTGAATATTACAAATACTTTTACAGTGGAAACCAAATTTTCTTAAAGAAAAAAACAGCAATTAGATTTGGCTAAAGAAAAAGTACAACCGTTTCTTTACAATATTTTTTCCTAGGGTTATTTTGTGTGTTCCTCCAGATGCCAGTGAATTTTATAGACTTCCTTTTTGTCTGTCAGTTGGAGTTGAATGATGGACTTTTAAAACTGGAGGGCCAACCTCCTCTCGTCCTCCATCACCTATTTTATAGACAGGTAGCTGAAGCTTAGGTTATTTTATGAGCAACATCATTTAAAGGATAAACATGGTTTAATTGAGTAGGTTCTATAAATCCTCCATCATCATGATGAAATATCTATCAACAAAATGATTTATGCGTTTTTGAAGCTAGGGATTTCCCTTGCTTTATCACTCTGGAAAGGAAAAACATACTTACTTGATTTCAATTGTCTGATTTTTTTAAAATGTTGGTTACCCAGTTTAGGATTGTTAATTATATTATTACCAGTCCCTTCCTCTACTTTTTTGTAAATGTGATTCTGAAAATGTATAGAATAGCACCATGTGTAATTCTTTAGAAACATTTTAAGCACCCTAGAGATTTTTCAAAGAATCATTCATTTCCACCAAAATATTTTTAGCATAAAGAAATGCATGCCTCAGGAACACTTCTGCATTCTAGCTTGTGGCTTGCTGATTGAAGCAAGGGTAGCCCAGCAACAGTTTAGAAATGTATGGCTAAGAAGAAGTGACTTTTAGGCTAAATTCAAAAGTATTTCTAAATTAGTACTTTCAGTGGCACTTGCATGGAGAGATGTTAGGGAAAAATCTTTCAGCTACTTTTGAAATCCTGGGGCAAGTAGAAAAGACTGTCATTAGTCCCTAAACTGTAGCACTGCTGCTCTTACTGAAACTGAGTGATAAATTCCTGCAAGGAGAATTATTTGGCTATTTCCAGTCTATTGCTACATATGTAAAAATTTTTCTGAAAAGTTTTGGAAGTGAGCTATAATCATTTACAGAAGGAACAGTGTCTGTATCTCAATATCAGTGTGTATGCACCTGGGTAGAAACCCACATCAGGAGCTGAGAAACCATTTATCACATCAGGATTCTCTCTGCAGCCTCACAAGGCCTTCTGCATGAGTTTCTATAAATCTTTCATCATGGCCATGAATTCTTTATCAGCTCTAGATTTTTCTCTTTCCATGCACACCTTTTTCTTTACCTTTTTCTCTCTAATAGGTTGATCATGTCCTGTTTGTATATTTTGTCTTTTATTTGCCTTTTGCTAATGCTGTCTGGTTTTTTAGGTTATTGCAAATGGACTAAGAACTGTAGCATCATTTGTTTTTTGTGGTCCAATGAGCTAAGAGCACTGGATTTAAAGTAAAGTGAGCAGGGTGTAATCTGTTCTCTTCTCACCATCTGTGTGACCTTGGACAAGTTATTTGGAATCTGTCTGTATACTTTCCTAATCTACAAAATGGAACCGAGCAAGCTTACCTCACAAGGACTGACTGATAATGATAGCCATGCTCCAATGAGTGCCAGCTTCTGTCAGACACCATGCAAAGTCATTTACACAATTTTTTTCATCCTTGAAATAGCTCTCCAGAATAGGCTATTTTATCACCATTTTACATATTAGGAAACTGAGACCCATAGAAGTTTCTCTAGCTATGGAAGTAAGACAGGTTTTGAACCCAGATGTTTGTGGCCACAAAAGGATGGTTTCTTGGAATATGATCGTGCTGCCCACTAGTTTTCAAATATTCCCGGTAATTTATCTCTCTAGTTGGTGACAACGTAAACCACTTATGAATTTCCTTCACCTGTTGGACTTTGTCCTTTGAACCACCTACAATATTTCTCTTTACAGCTCTAGTCTTTAAATCCAAGTTGACAAGCTATCCTATCATTTAGCCCACACTTTTCTTACTTTCCATGGTATTAGTTAAGAGCATAGATTTTAGACTAGATTGCCTAGGTTCAGATTCCAGCTTCCCAACTCATAGCTGTGTGGCCTTGAGCAAGTTACTTAACTTTGGTATGTCTCAGTTTTCTCATCTGTAAGATGGAGATAATAGTACCCATGTGAAGGTTGTCAAGAAAATTAAATAACTTGTTTTATTCAAAGCACTTAGAACACTGCTTAGAACACGGTAAGAGCTATGTCAGTGTTGGTTATGTAGTGTTCTGGGTTGTGAGGTCACAGCATGATGTTCTCTCTCTAAACTCATTTGATGTATGACACACAATTATATATTTTTTCCTAACCTTTAGTTGCTATTTTTTAAAAATTTATTTTTTTTGTGGTTTCAGGTACAGTGTTCATTACTTAGGCAGATATGTTAAAACTTGATACCTACTTCCCTTTGATGTGTATTGCACTGTAGCTTAGTCCAATGTTCTTTAGACTGTCTTTGCAAAGGTGTTACAAGGTATATAAACAGACCAAAACAAAAACAAAAACAAAAACAAAACACAACGGTTTTCATGTTATATACATTTGTACCATTTGTGCATCATATAAACTTGGGAGGTGCAATAAACAATAATCATTGCTTGGGAATTTATAATGAATATTAGCAAATTTACTCCCCTGAGAATTCCCATAGAAAATGAATGAGTTTAATTTTGTTTAAAATAGTGCTTTCCGAGATCGTGCCATTGCACTCCAGCCTGGGTAACAAGAGTGAAACTCCGTCTCAAAAAAAAAAAAAAAAAAAATAGTGCTTTCCAAATTACTTTCCCAATTCACCCTCCCATGTGTTAGGAAAATACCCACACAGAGTTGACAACGCTTGTCTAGTGAACTGTGGCTTTTGTTAGTAAGAGAACACCTGAGGAAAGTACTTAGGAAAACCTGTTTTAAATATTGGCCCTATAGGAATTCTGTTTTTCTAGCAAATTAAATTATCAGAAGGCTAATTGTAAGCTTATTTTGATTCCTTTCAGAGAGCAAAGAAGATAGATTATCAGAAGGCTAATTGTTAGCTTATCTTGATTCTTTGCAGATAGATTCTTTAGCCCTTTCTCTCTTGATCTTGCACGAGTGCTCCCTTGCCCTTCCACAGTTCATCACATGATGATGTAGCAAGCAGGCTTTGGCTAGCTGAGGCACCTCAGTCTTGGACTTCCCAGCCTTCAGAGCCATGAGTAAAATACACCTTTCTTCTTAATAAATTACTCACTTTCAGTTATTCTGTCATAGCAGCAGAAAATAGACTAAGAAAAAGATCTTTTATGTATAATCTTTTACACTGAATTTTATTTTAGATTTTTGTTGGGAATAATTTTGTTTCCCCTGAAGAAGCAAGGGAAATAATAAGTTTCCTCCTTTCTGATGAGAATCTTTTTACAGCAGATTCTAACAAGCTCACAGAAATAGGTGTAACCTTAGCAGGACAACTTTGTTGTTTTTAGATTTGACATTTTCGTATTCTTCTTTTCTCTGGTCCTAGTTTTCTACTTTTATGTAAATACTTGATGTCAGTTTCTTTTATTATAAGTGACCTCAAGATCTTTGTGGAAAGATGTATACATATAATAAACATAAATATATTAAATAGAATCTACTTTAAAAGCGAAACACTTGCTATCAAAGCAAGCGATTGCAATGTACGTTTCTGTGAAAGCTAAGTACAAATTAAGCAGCTCAGAAGAATTCAATGGTAAGAGTAAGGGAAAAATTGAAGATTCAGAGAGGATCTAACAGTTAAGCTGCATCCTGAAGGTTAAGACAAAGAACTTCTTATGAAGAGAATAATATCTATACAGGCAGAGAAGCTAGAAAGTGTATCTGCAGTAAATCTAGGAATTGGCTGGTAGTGTGGCAGATCTGAAACATAGGATTGTTGGGAGCAACGAAGCAGAATTCTTGAGCAGTGTTGAGTAGAGCTTTGTAATGTGTAGTTCCTTCTTATTTTCATACTGATTAGAAACATGTCCTCAAAGTCATGGTGATTCTTGGGTCCTTGAAGAGCTCTCTCTCTTCTAACCTTTGATGGTGCTGTTTTGTCTGATAACTTTTTGATAAACTGCCATGACGTGGTTTGTAATCTTCAAGATAGGGATTAAGTTTTCAAAAAAAGAATTAATAGGATGCATTGGAAAGGATGTACATATTATAAAATTTTTGTACAGTTTTATTTGTACAAATAAGTGTACAAAAGTACACTTAAGTGACCTGTGGCTGTATGAAATGTTCTGGGCAGTAATTATATCATAATGGCATCTTTTGGGATTATTTTCATCTGGTGCTGCTTTATCTGACTTTATACACTGTCTTACCACAACCCATCAAAGAGGTTTTGTTTATTAAAGGGAGTTAATTGGCTGTGCCATTCTGTGCATATATTATCCATTTAATAACAAATGAAGATAGAGTCTTCTTTTTTTGGTGACTGTTTCCTTTGCAAGCTGCTGCTTCAGTGTGTTTCATTAGATCACTGTCACCATGGTTGTTAACAGAGAACTTTTTTTTTTCTGTTGCACATTGCAATGAAAAGATATCTTTGAAACTTTGCCAAAAGATGACAGCCTCAGGATGGAGCCAGTTACAGCTGATTTCTCTCTCTCTCTCTTCCTCCCTCTGGTCAGAGATAAGGTAACATTTGGGATCCCCTACTATCCTGCCACATTCATACTCTCCACCCACATCTATTCTCAGCTTTTCTGCAAGGACACTTTCTGAATTATATCTGATAATTTCTCTGAATTTCCAGTATTACTTTTTTAAAATCATAGAATATACATATTTGTATCTATTCATGATAAAATATAATATGTTTGATCCATAAGATTTTGCTTGTACTGAATCAATTTATGAAGGAAAATTAATCAATTCACATTGTCATGTGACATCATAGAGTTCAATAACTCATTCATGCTTTGTCTGGAATTTTTATTCTTTTAATCTAACTTTAGTCCTGTGCAGATATTAGACATATTACAAGACTCACTGTACAACCTGAGAAGAGTAATAGTTTTATATTTTCAAAGTTTCTGGCCCCCTAAATTCTCAGTGTCTTAAACATGCTGTATTCTTTTCATCTGACCTAAAACCCTCTGCTAATACTCAAAGTTCCTGGCAGTTGAGGTATTCCTCTTTTTCATTATATTGGAATACCTGATCTATTTAGAAAACATTTCAAAAGTGTTATTTGGTTCCTACCTTTAGAAAAAATAAAAGTTTAGGGCTGTTCTAAGTTTGTTTCCACTTATTTTTGTCTTACTGAATTTTACTTATTTGTGAGTGATAATTATCCAGTTATGTTATTTCTCCCAAAGACATACATGGATTTTATATGTTTGTGTGTATTGGAAAGTTTAATCAGAGGCAAGGAAACCAGATTCAAAGTACTTGGAATTTTATGAAAAAATTGTAAATGAAGATATAAATCCTGTGTTTCACAATGTACTCTATTGATGAAATTTATTATATTCTCAGAATAGATATTTATGGATTAAGATATTTAAGATATTAAGACAATAAGTCTTAATATCTAAATTTTATATATATATATATATATTTTGACAATTGAGCCTTGGACAATTTTATTGAAACATACAAGAGTGTTAGCAGAGAAATCATTCCATGGTGTGTTACATTTAGCCACTACCTTGAATGCATAATTTTAAAATTATAAATATATATTTCACCACTAAGCCTTTGGCCAAAATAAAGTCATTTAGCACATCTTTAAAGAGCAATAAGAAATGGATTGGTAATTTATGGGAGTATAACTTGGCTTTGGATTAGTTAGTTTTATTCTCATTCTATGATTTTGTCTTGGATATTTGTACTCTCATGTACCTCAAGTTCATTGGAGACTGGGGCTGCTGTCTCAGATTCTTTGGAATATCTGACTTTTAACATGAACCTTTGCCATTTCAGTATCTTCTTGTTATACTAAGGTAGGCTTATTGTTCAGAAATGGCAAGGCAGAAGGTTCTTAATATATAGTAAGGAATTATGATGGTTAACTTAAAGTAGGTTTAAACATCATATCAATATTATAATTAAATGTGAATGACTTAATATTCTGATTAAAATGTAGAGATTGACATCTTGGATAAACTAGAAAGACTCAATTTTATGCTGTCTGCGAATACTTTAAGCAGAAATACAGAAATAGATTAAAGATAAAAGGTGGTAAAATATACATTTGCTAATACTAATCAAAAGAATGACTATGTAACTCTATTAATATCAAAGTAGATTTGAAAGCAAAGTATACTAGCAGGGATAAAAAGAAGATCATTTCATAATAATAAATGGATCAGTTCATCTAGAGAACATAACAATGCTAAACATTTATGCAGCAATCCTAGACACTCAAATACATGGAGCAAAACCTGAGAGAACTGCAAAGAGAAGTAGACACATACAGTTATACTTGAATATTTCAATGCCCCTTTCTCAATAATTGATAGAACAAGTAGACCAAAATCAATAAAGTTTTATAAAATATGTACAACACTGTCAACCAATCTGAACTAATTGGCATTTACAGAATGTTCCAATCTACAACAGCAAAATACAGTTCCAGGTATTTGAACAGCAAAATACATAGTCTTATCAAATTAACATGGAACATTTACCCACATAGACCATATGTTTGGCCATAAAGCAATTCAATATGAATTTTAAAATTATTCAAGTCACACAAAGTATGTTCTTCAACCACAGTGAAATTAAACTAGAAAGCAATAATGTAAAAACATCTGGAAATATTCCAGATACTTGGAAACTAAATAATATAATTCAAACTAAAAAGTATTCAAAAGCATAATTTAAAAATACCTTGAACTGAATGAAAATGAAAAGATATCAAAATTTGTGGATGCCACCAAAGCTGAATTAAGAGGGAAATTTATATCACTAAATGTGTATACTAGGAAAGCAGAAAGTTCTCAAGTCAATATCTTAGCTTTCACTTTAAAGAAATTATAAATGGAAGAGCAATTTGAATCCAACTAAGCAGATGAAAGGAACTAATAATCAGTGTAGAAATCAGTGAAACAGAAAAAAATTGATAGAGAAATATCAGTGCAACCAAAAGCTCGTTACTTGAGAAGATTAATAAAATTGATAATTCCTTACCCAGACTTACCAGGAAAAGAAGAGAGAAGATAAAAATTACCAATATCATGAATGAGAGAGTTGATATCACTATATATTCTAGAAACATCAAAAGAATAGTAAGGAAATGTTACAAAAACTTTATGTCAATAAGTTAGAAAATGTAGAAAAAAATGGGTAAATTCCATGAAAAGAACAATGTATTGAAACTTACTGAGGAAAAAATAAATTTTAAAAAGTCCAATCTCTGTTAAAGAATTACATTTCTTATTAAAAATTTGCTGACAGGAAAACTGTACACACAGATGGTTTAACTGGTAAATTCTATCAAATATTCAAATAAAATAATATAAATAATACAAAGGAGGGAATAAATTTTATCTCATTCTTTGAAGCCAGTATTAGTTTGATACTAAAACCAAAGATAGCAATAACATATAACTCTAATGAATATAGATGCAAAATTCCTAACAAGATTTTATCAAATATAATTCACAAATGTATCAAAAGATAATAGTTAATGACAAATAGAATTTTTCACCAAAATATGTGATTGGTTTAACACTCAGAAATCAATAATTGGCACTCACCATACTAAGAGACAGAAAGGGAAAATCCTTAGTGTCATCTCAATAGATGAATCTTTTAAGTACTTTTTTTTATTAACACCTTTCACAATGAAAACCCTCAAAATACTAGGCACAGAAAGTACTACTTCGACATGAAAAAAAGAATTTCTGAAAAACATATAGTCAATATCATAATGAAAGACTAAATTCTTCCTGGGCTTAATGGTTCATGCCTGGAATCCCAGCATTTTGGGTGGCCAAGGCTAGTGGATCACTTGAGCTCAGGAGTTTGAGACCAGCCTGAGCAACATGACAAAACCCCATCTCTACTAAAAATTAGCTGGGCATGGTGGTGTGTGCCTGTGGTGCCAGCTACTCGAGGGGCTGAGGTGGAATGATCACTTGAGTCCTGGAGGTCAAGGCTGCAGTTGCTTGTGTCACTGTACTACAGCCTGGGTGAAAAAGTGAGACCCTATCTTAAATAAATAAATAAATAGGAAAGAAAGATAAATTATTTCTCCTGTGAGGCAAGAATATCCTCTTTCCCCACTTGTATTTAATATTGTACTGGTAGTCCTAGCTAAGGTATTTAAAAAATACAAGAAATAAATGTAGTTGAGAGTGAAAAAGGAGAAGTAAAACTGTCTTAATTTGCAGATGATATGATGGCCTTTGCCAAAAACCTGAAGGCATTTTCAAAAATTCTACTAGAATTAATCATTATATTTAGCCCATTTGTAGGTTATAAGATCAACATACAAACAAGGATCTATTTTATTTCTATATAATAAAAAGAATTAGAAATTAAAGTAAAAATATTATTTGCTATAGCATTGAACAATATGAAATATTTTGGGGTAAATATTTATAAGACTTCTCCACTGAGAACCAACTGTGAGAAACTCAAGATGACCAAAAGAGAGAAATATATCATGTTCATGTATCAGAAAACATGATATTTTAAGATGTCAATTTTACCTTATTTTGTAGATTCAATTTAGTACTAATCAAAATTTTAGCAAGCTTTCTTTGTAAAAATGGACAAGCTTAGTCTAAAGTTCATGCAAAAGAATTAAAATTGAAAAACAACTTTATAAAAATAAGCAAAGTTGAATGAGAGTTACTAAGTGACTGCATAACTTATTATAAAACTACAGCAAACAAGACAGTGTGGTACTGGGAAAGGCAGACATGTAGGTCAATGGAACAAACTAGAAAGTCTGAAAATAGGCAATGCTAATATGGTCAATTGATTTTTTACAAAACTGTCAAGGTAATTAATGGATTTGTTGAGAAGACCCAATAAATGATACCAAAACAAGTGGATTTTCATGTGAAAACAAATAAATTTTAACCTTTTATTAACACTTTATAAAAATAAACTTGAAATAGATTATAGACACAAATTTAAGAGCAAATATTATGACATCTATAGAATAAACTATAGCAGAAAAAGATTGTATCCTTAGGTTAGGCATAGATTTCTTCAATAGGATACTAAGAACACAAAGCACAACTGAAAAAATAATATATTGAACTTCTTAAAAATTAAAAACTTTACTCTTCAAAAGATCCTATTAAGAATATAAAAAGGTGGGAATTCAGGAAAAAATGGCAAACAGGAGACAGGACTAACTTGCAGCTCTTAGTTGGATGTACAGAACAGTGTGTGGAGACTCACATTGTGAACTTCGCTCTAAGAACCACCACAGGAACATTCTGGAAAAACTGAATGACCTTTCATAGACCCTTTGAAAAATGTGAATTGCCACTGCAGACTCCACAAGACAGCCAAACAACTGTCAGTCCCCAAAGTGACAGGGAAAAAAGGTCTACCTCCAAACACGCATCTTCACTGGGGAACCAAAAAATTCAGATCATGGGAGAAGAATTTAGCCTTACCTAGAGCTGAAACAGCCTTAGCCAAGCAAAATATAAAGGCAAAAGAAGCAGTAGGGAGGGCTGCTGGTCCCCAGCTTGTGCCCAAGGAAGCTCTTCCTGGCCTTATTTCATGGGGCCCTTGAGGAAGGCAGCCAGAGGAATTGGGGAGGGGTCACAGGGTTAAGGAAGCGCCTAGCTGAACTTTGTAGTAATTTCAACGAAGCATGAATTTTCCTGAGCAGAATTCATGGGGCTTGGAGGGAGAAGGTGAATGGGAAGTGGAGATACAAGGACAGAAGCCACAGCCACAGAAGAGAGCAGGTGGGGAGGGGCAAGGCCTAAGAGCCCTGCTTGCTTTCACAGTGGAGAGGGTTGTACCTAGGGCAGGATCTCAGCTGTGCTTACCAGCTGCCTAGATATAAACTGGATGCTGTTGGTGGGGCACGGTGGGAGTGAGACTGGCCTTGCTGGCTGCATGGTATCTGGGTGAGGCCTGTCACTGCTGGTGTTTCCCCAATTACCTGGCAACCTGTATGATGCAGCAGAGGCAGCCATAATCCACCTAGGAACATTACTCCATGGTCTGAGAACCACTCTCCCACCCCTAAGCTCTGCCCAAGGAGAGTCTAAGCTCAGACCTGCCTAATCCTTCTCCCACCTGATGGTTTTTCTCTACTCACCCTGGTAGCTGAAGACAAAAGACATAAACACCTGGGAGCTCTACGGCCCCTCCCATTGCCTGAGAAACCTGAGTACTTATCCTGGCCAATGCAGGGCAAGATTATATCCCCCTTCTACTATTGCCGCTGGTGCTTTCTTGAAAGTGTCACCTCCTGGCTGGAGGCCAACCAACTCAAGCCATTAGAGCAACTCATAACAGAGCTGCTCCAAGGAAGGAGAAAACAATAGCTAATTCCATTACCTGCAACACCCTGGCTAGCCAAACATACTAAGTCGTCCATGTAACAACTTCACTTGATTTTTTACAAAACTGCCAAGGTATTAATACACTTATTGAGGAGACCCAATAAATGATACCAAAACAATTGGATTTTCATGTACAAACCAGCATTTGAGAAAACCAATACACAAAACAAAATATAACCAAGGACTCTCACTGAGTCCACTTTACTCCCCTGGCGCTTTCACCAAAGCAGGTTTTTGTATCCATGGCTCGGAGACCTGAAGACGGGTCACATCACAGGACTCTTTGCAGACATTCCCTGGCACCAGCATGGAGTCCAGTAGCCCTGCTGTGTGGCTAGACCCTCAAGAGCAGTAAGAATCACTATAGAGGGATTGATCCAAGATGGCCGTTTAGGAACAGCTCGGGATTGTAGCTCCCAGTGAGGGCGCAGAGGGTGAGTGGACGCTGCATTTTTATTGGCCACAGTCTAGGCAATTCCCAGGTGGAGGAGCTCCATGGGTCGCCAGTGCAGCTGTTTCGGCCAGTGCGGCTGTGCCGGCCAGCGCTGCTGCTTTGCCCCACGCGGCTGCTTTGTTGGCGCCCCAGAGCAGCGGTTCTCCGTACAAAATACACTGGTCCAGGTGCCCTTTTGGCTGGCGATTGGAGCCACGGGAAGTCGCCCTTTCATCTGTTTAAAAAGGTGACTGAGCAGGGAACCAGGACAGTAGATTCCAGGGCAAAAAAAAGCACCACGAATCTCAGTGCCACTGTTTAAGCCAGCACAGTGAGTTGTTGCACGGGACAAAACACACACCTTGGCGCCTCTTCAACAGGCGACTGGAACACCAACTTAAAAAAAGAAAAAAAAAAGACTCTGAGGCAGGGAGCTAGGCGATCAGGCTCGGCTGGTCCCACTCCCACAAAAGAAGAGCAATCAGAAACTCTCTGGATTGAGAGTTTCACAGCAAGCACAGATGAACCCGGGCCGGTCCAGCTCTGGGGGGGGAGGTGCATCTGCCATTACCGAGGCAGCCCACCACTACGGAGGTAGTCAGCCATTGCCGAGGCAGCCCGCCATTGCCAAGGCAACCCACCACTACAGAGAGACTCCGCCTTAACAGAGGCGGCCACTCTTGCCCCAGCAGTTCTAACTACACCTGTATAAAAAGGACTGCAGGGAAGTTCACTCGGCAGCTGGGCGGAGCCCACAGCAGCTCAGCAAAGCCTCTACAGGACGACAGTGACTAGGCTGCCTCCTTGCTGGGCAGGGCAACTCTGAAGAAAAAAAAAAAAAAGAGAGAAGGCAGCAGCATAACCGAAACTCATAAAGCCCTAAATCCCTGGGATAGAGCACCAGGTAACAAAAAGCGGTTTATGAGTTCTGCTGCAGCAGACCTAAACGTACCTGCCCAGCAGCTCTGAATGAACAACATTTGAGCTCCTATAAGGAAGAGACCGTCTCCTCAAGCAGCTCCCTGACCCCTATATATCCAAAGAGACACCTCATAAAGGAGAGATCAGATTGACACTTGGCGGGTATCCTTCTGGGACAAAGATAGCAGAAGAAGAAAACTGGTAACCACCTTTACTGTTCAGCAGCTGCTGCAGCTGAACCCCAGGCAAGCAGGGCCTGGAGTGGACCTCAGCAGACCTACAGCAGAGGCGCCAGACTGTCAGAAGGAAAACCAAGAAACAGAAATAACCTCATCATCAACAAACAGAATGTCCACTCAGAGACCCAATCTGAAAGCCAGCAACTACAAAGTTGACAGGTAGATAAATCCATAAAGATGGGAAGAAACCAGCGCAAAAAGGATGAAAACACCTGAAACCAGAACACCTCTCCTCCTACAAGGGATCACAACTCCTCACCAGCAAGGGAACAAGGTTGGATGGAGAACGAGTGTGATGAAATGACAGAATCAGACTTCAGAAGGTGGGTAGTAAGAAACTTCTGTGAACTAAAAGAACATGTTCTAACCCAATGCAAAGAAACCAAAACCTTGAAAAAAGATTTGAGGTAATGCTAACGAGAATGGACAAAATAGAAAGGAATATAAGTGAATTGA
>NW_022436976.1:17311786-17312951 GCF_009761245.1 Sapajus apella | reverse complement strand
AAGTATCAACAGCTGAATTGACCAAGCAGAAGAAAGGATATCAGAGGTCAAAGATCAACTCAATGAAATAAAACGGGAAGGCAAGAATGGAGAAAAAAGGGTAAAAAGGAATGAACAAAGTCTCCAAGAAATGTGGGACTATGTGAAAAGACCTAATCTACGTTTGATAGGTGTACCTGAATGCGACAAAGAGAATGAATCCAAGCTGGAAAATACTCTTCAGGATATTATCCAGGAAAATTTCCCCAACCTAGCAAAGCAGGCAAATATTCAAGTCCAGGAAATACAGAGAACACCACAGAGATATTCATCAAGAAGAGCAACCCCAAGGCACATAATTGTCAGATTCACCAGGGTTGAAATGAAGGAGAAAATACTAAGGGCAGCCAGAGAGAAAGGTCGGCTTACCCACAAAGGGAAGCCCATCAGACTCACAGCAGATCTCTCAGCAGAAACCCTACAAGCCAGAAGAGAGTGGGGGCCAATATTCAACATCCTTAAAGAAAAGAACTTTCAACCCAGAATCTCCTATCCAGCCAAACTAAGCTTCATAAGTGAAGGAAAAATAAAATCCTTTGTGAACATGCAAGTACTCAGAGATTTCGTCACCACCAGGCCAGCTTTACAAGAACTCCTGAAAGAGGCTCTACACATATAAAGCAACAACCAGTACCAGCCACTCCAAAAACATGCCAAATGGTAAAGAGAATCAACACAATGAAGAATCTGCATCAACTAATGGGCAAAACAGCCAGCTAGCACCAAAATGGCAGTATCAAATTCACACATAACAATATTAACCCTAAATGTAAATGGACTAAATGCCTAAATCAAAAGACACAAACTGGCAAATTGAATAAAAAGCCAAAACCCATTGGTGTGCTGTATCCAGGAAACCCATCTCACATGCAAGGATACAAAAAGGCTCAAAATAAAGGGATGGAGGAAAATTTACCAAGCAAACTGAGAGCAAAAAAAAAGCAGGAGTTGCAATTCTCATCTCTGATAAATTAGACTTTAAAGCAACAAAGATCAAAAGAGACAAAGAAGGACATTACGTAATGGTAAAAGGATCAATGCAACAAGAAGAGCTAACGATCCTAAATATATACGCACCTAATACAGGAGCACCCAGATACATAAGGCAAGTTCTTTTTTTTTTTTT
>NW_022436976.1:17307722-17311686 GCF_009761245.1 Sapajus apella | reverse complement strand
GGAGTTTCGCTCTTGTTACCCAGGCTGGAGTGCAATGGCGCGATCTCGGCTCACCGCAACCTCCGCCTCCTGGGTTCAGGCAATTCTCCTGCCTCAGCCTCCTGAGTAGCTGGGATTACAGGCACGCGCCACCATGCCCAACTAATGTTTTGTATTTTTAGTAGAGACGGGGTTTCACCATGTTGACCAGGATGGTCTCGATCTCTTGACCTAGTGATCCACCCGCCTCGGCCTCCCAAAGTGCTGGGATTACAGGCTTGAGCCACCGCGCCCGGCCCTAGTTCTTAATGACTTACAAAGAGACTTAGACTCACACACAATAATAGTGGGAGGCTTTAACACCCCATTGTCAATATTAGACAGATCAAGCAGACAGAAAATTAACAAGGATATCCAGGACTTGAACTCAGACCTGGACCAAGTAAACCTGATAGACATTTACAGGACTCTCTACCCCAAATCCAAGAATATATATTCTTCTGAGCACCACATCACACCTTCTCTAAAATAGACCACATAATTGGGAGTAAATCACTCCTCAGCAAATGCAAAAGGACGGAAATCATAACAAACAGTCTCTCAGACCACAGTGCAATCAAGTTAGAACTCAGAATTCAAAAACTAACCCAGAACTGCACAGCTTCATGGAAACAGAACAACCTGCTCTTGAATGTTGACTGGATAAACAATGAAATGAAGACAGAAATAAAGATGTTCTTCGAAACCAACGAGAATGAAGACACAACATACCAGAGTCTCTGGGACACATTTAAAGCAGTCTCTAGAGGAAAATATATAGCAATAAGTGCCCACATGAGAAGCAAGGAGAGATCGAAAATTGACACCCTAGCTTCAAAACTGAAAGAGCTAGAGGAGCAAGATCAAAAAAACTCAAAGTCTAGCAGAAGACAAGAAATAGCTAAGATCAGAGCAGAACTGAAGGAGACAGAGACACAAAAAACTCTTCAAAAAATCAATAAATCCAGGAGCTGGTTTTTTGAAAAGATCAACAAAATAGACAGACCACTAGCCAGATTAATAAAAAAGAAAAGAGAGAATAACCAAATTGATGCAATAAAAAATTATAAAGGGGATATCACCACAGAGTCCACAGAAATTCAAACCATCATCAGAGATTATTACAAACAACTCTATGCACATAAACTCGTAAACCTGGAAGAAATGGATAAATTCCTGGACACTTGCCTCCTCCCAAGCCTAAACCAGGAAGAAGTTGAAACTATAAACAGGCCCATAACAAGGTCCGAAGTTGAGGCAGCAATTAAGAGCTTGCCACCCAAAAAAAGCCCAGGTCCAGACGGGCTCACAGCCGAATTCTATCAGACATACAAAGAGGAGCTGGTACCATTTCTTCTGAAACTATTCCAAACAGTACAAAAAGAGGGAATTCTTCCCAAATCATTTTATGAGACCAACGTGATCCTGATTCCAAAACCCGGCAGAGACTCAACAAGAATAGAAAACTTCAGGCCAATATCCATGATGAACACAGATGCAAAAATCTTCAATAAAATACTGACAAGCCGATTGCAACAGCACATCAAAAAGCTTATCCACCATGATCAAGTAGGCTTCATCCCCGGGATTCAAGGCTGGTTCAACATACACAAGTCTATAAATGTAATTCACCACATAAACAGAACCAAAGACAAAAACCACATGATTATCTCAATTGATGCAGAGAAGGCCTTTGACAAAATTCAACAGCCCTTTATGCTAAAAACCCTCAATAAGCTAGGTATTGACGGAACGTATCTCAAAATAATAAAAGCTATTTATGACAAACGAACAGCCAATATCATACTGAATGGGCAAAAACTGGAAGCATTCCCCTTGAAATGTGGCACCAGACAAGGATGCTCTCTCTCACCATGTTATTCAATATAGTACTGGAAGTTCTAGCCAGAGCAATCAGGCAAGAAAAAGTAATAAAGGGCATTAAAATAGGAAAGGAGGAAGTCAAATTGTCTCTATTTGCAGACGACATGATTGTATATCTAGAAGACCCCATCATCTCAGCCCCAAATCTCCTGAAATTGATAAGCAAGTTCAGCAAAGTCTCAGGATACAAAATCAATGTGCAAAAATCACATGCATTCCTATACACCAATAACAGACTTAAAGAGAGCCAAATGAAGAACAAACTTCCATTCACAATTGCCACAAAGAGAATAAAATACCTAGGAATACAACTAACAAAGAATGTAAAGGACCTCTTCAAGGAGAACTACAAGCCACTGCTCAACGAAATAAGAGAGGACACAAACAGATGGAGAAACATTCCATGTTCATGGTTAGGAAGAATCAATATCATGAAAATGGCCATACTGCCCAAAGTAATTTACAGATTCAATGCTATGCCCATCAAGCTACCAATGACCTTCTTCACAGAACTGGAAAAAAACACCTTAAACTTCATATGGAACCAAAAGAGAGCCTGCACAGCCAAGTCAATTCTAAGCAAAAAGAACAAAGCGGGAGGCATCACACTACCGGACTTCAAACTATACTACAAGGCTACAGTAATCAAAACAACATGGTACTGGTACAAAACAGAGATATAGACCAATGGAACAGAACAGAGGTCTCGGAGGCAACACAACATATCTACAACCATCTGATCTTTGACAAACCAGACAAACACAAGCAATAGGGAAAAGATTCCCTGTTCAGTAAATGGTGTTGGGAAAGCTGGCTAGCCATGTGCCAAAAGCAGAAACTGGACCCCTTCCTGACACCTTACACTAAAATTAACTCCAGATGGATTAAAGACTTAAACATAAGACGTAACACCATAAAAACCCTAGAAGAAAATCTAGGCAAAACCATTCAGGACATAGGTGTAGGCAAGGATTTTATGACCAAAACACCAAAAGCATTGACAACAAAAGCCAAAATAGACAAATGGGACCTAATCAACCTCCACAGCTTCTGCACAGCAAAAGAAACAGTCATTAGAGTGAATCGGCAAACAACAGAATGGGAAAAAATTTTTGCAGTTTACCCATCTGACAAAGGGCTGATATCCAGAATTTACAAAGAACTAAAACAGATTTACAAGAAAAAAACTAACAAGCCCATTCAAAAGTGGGCAAAGTATATGAACAGATACTTTACAAAAGAATACATACCTGAGGCTAACAAACATATGAAAAAATGCTCATCATCACTGGTCATCAGAGAAATGCAAATCAAAACTACAATGAGATACCATGTCACTCCAGTTAGAATGGTGATCATTAAAAAATCTGGAGACAACATATGCTGGAGAGGATGTGGAGTAATAGGAACATTTTACACTGTTGGTGGGAGTGTCAATTAGTTCAACCATTGTGGAAGACAGTGTGGCGATTCCTCAAGGACCTAGAAATAGAAATTCCATTTGACCCAGCAATCCCATTACTGGGTATATATCCAAAGGATTACAAATCATTCTACTATAAGGACACATGCACACGAATGTTCATTGCAGCACTGTTTACAATAGCAAAGACCTGGAACCAACCCAAATGCCCATTGACGATAGACTGGATAGGGAAAATGTGGCACATATACACCATGGAATATTATGCAGCCATCAAAAACGATGAGTTTGGGTCCTTTGTAGGGACATGGATGAACCTGGAAACCATCATTCTCAGCAAACTGACAGAAGAGCAGAAGATCAAACACCGCATGTTCTCACTCATAGGCGGGTGTTGAACAATGAGAACACGTGGACACAGGGAGGGGAGCACTACACACTGGGGTCAGTTGTGGGGAAATATGGGAGGGACGGTGTGAGGTGGGGAGCTGGGGAGAGATAGCAAGGGGAGAAATGCCAGATGTAGGTGATGGGGAGGAAGGCAGCAAATCACAATGCCACGTGTGTTACTATGCAACAATTTTGCATGTTTGTCACATGTACCCCAAAACCTAAAATGCAATAAAATAAATAAATGGG